>NC_136806.1:39423249-39508249 GCF_951216825.1 Electrona antarctica
AGACACAGACCGGCCGGGCAATCACTGCTGTCAGTCACTTCTAATATTACAGTCCCCAGGAGGTCGTTGGTTGTGAACAAAAACACACTGCCGAGAGGAAAGGGGGACGTGTCCCTGATTCCTCTCGTGTTCGGAGAGAAATGATGATGGTCCGCTTTTCAGTTACGTGATGCAGTGTGATGCCGTTTAATTGAAGTCCTTGCCATGACTGCAACAACTGATCGATAACGTCCTCAAAATCAACGACGGAGATTTGTTGGCAGCGAACTTCACTATCGATTAGTTGGGCAGACTTGTAGGTCAAACGTCGGCCGTCCATTCGCTCATCTGTCCATCCATCTGTATGTTACTTTGAAACCCAAACAGACTGGCTCAGATGGTGGAGTTGCTGTCTAGGGATTGGAAGGGTCCATTTTTGATTCTCTGCTCCTCCATGTTTTCTGTCGAAATGTCCTTGAGACACACTTGGCTACTGTCCCTCTTCTCAGGCTAACATTCAGCACAAATAGCTGATACACTTTATATATACTTTGTGTCGCAAAGCATGCTGTATGTACCGTACATTGTAAAGCACTTTGGAAAAAGGCGCTATAGAAATGCACCATTTATACTAGAAACAAGCTAACAATGTATCGCAAAACAAGACACAGTGTGAGCTTGTAGATTTTTAGAGGCATTTTGTTTAAATGGAGGGAGAAAAACGTCAAAGTACAGTTTTATCTGGGGTCTGTTTTACTACGAATAGAGGGTTTAAGACTTTTGGTTAAAGACTACTGACTTGAGTGCACCTCTTGCTCCTCAGAGGATGAACCCTACTGATTTTGGTGACCCCATTTCCTCCCCTTAGGGCAAAAAGGCACTTTTTAAAATTATGGTATTTTATATTATTTCACTTCACTTCACAAATATTTGCTGTTATTTAGAGTGTGTGTTGATCCTTCAGTGAATATATCAAGTATTTTTAGCCCCGCCAGTGAGAGTGTGTGGCTCTAATGATATAAACAATATCGGTCAGTTCACTTGGGTTTAGCTAGCTTTTATACTCTCAGGGCCAGGTTTGCTAAGCCTTTGGCACGTCATTTCAGACGCATTCTGTGCCTAGAAACCTGCATATCATTTATCAAAGAGGCACACCTGCCTGGAAGCACAGCTTGCATGTCACCACAGAATGTGCCTCTCTCCTTCATGCACACCGTCGCTGTTGGGCATCACTTTTGTATGTCCAACACCGTTACTTTCCAGGAAGTGGGGAAAATAACCTTTGTTTTTAACCCATTCAGGCCTGACGTCGAAATTTAAAAAAAAATGTTTTCTAAATCATGACATTTTAACGATTAAAAAAAATAGCAGACCTACAAGCTCGTAGCGCGCCACTCGGTGGCGCGCTATGAGCTTGTAGATCTGCTATTTTTCAATAGCTAAATTATAACATAATGTTTAAAACACCAAAAGGGGTTCCCGCCCCAAAATGGGTTAATGCGTGCAGCGTAGCTATTATTTAGCTATTTTTTTATTTACTTTGCTACTTACATTACTTACATATTTTTAAAAGCCACAGAAAGACTTAAAGGAGTAGTTCACCGAAACGATTAATTATTTTCTCTCAATTACACCCTATGAAGCCTTGAATTATTGGAGATATTTTTTTGCCAATAATTTGATGACCGGGTCATCACTCAGTAGGAGACTTGGTAGGAGACAGAGCCATTGAGTAAGACAGAGTTACGACAACTCCGTTCACTTCAAGGGGCCAGTCCAATGGCAGCTCTTCGACATATAGACTTCTATTGGCAAATAGGGACACCGGAAGTTTACGGAATGCATCGGAGTCTATGGGCTCGCACGAGTATATGAACCACGTGACACTGCGCAAAGAGCATGGAATACGGATGTGTATATTACAGGAAACTCCCGTTAAACTTTCCAACAAACTCCGGTAAACTCCCGAATGGTACCATCACACCTGTATATTACCGTATATTACTGTATATATATGCCTGCTAAACTTGAGGTTTACGGGCAAATCTAGTGCCCATAATTGCCCGTTAACTCCTCTTTTCACGCAGTGTGACCGGGCTGCTTTCTTCCCCCTCAATGTCGCAACTCTGTCTATACTCTATGGCTCTGGTAGGAGACTCCTACCAGCGCCGTTCATGAAATTATTGTCTTTGGAAATGCGACAAAACCAAAACATTCTCCATGAATTCAAGGCTTCATGGGGTGTGTAATTGATAGCAAATACAGTAGGTCATTTTTTGGTGTCCCTATTTTGGGCATGTCATTATAGGCACAAATGTACCCAAAAATGCAATTGTAAAAAAATACAGAAAACAGACGATCTACAAGCTGACAACACCATGTGACATGTTGTAAGCTTGTCGGCACTGTCATATGGCAAAGAATAAAATAGGGCATTAATTTATCCAAAAAGAGAGCTTTGGATGGTCACACAACCACTGGGTTTTTATTTACAGATCAGATTCGCGTGGAACTTCCCCACCTCTAAAGAGCAGGTGCAATTAATCACAGGAAGGCTGTATTAACAGACGTTTGAGGTGGAGATGACAGTAATTGCAGCAAAGAGACACAGCCGGTAAGTCTCAAGGACGAGAACCATGAAATAATCAGCAAAATAATTAGCTGCTGCCTTAGTAATTCAGACGTTAATTCCGCACACCTGCTAGAACCAACTGCACACAGGATTTGACGGATGTAAACTGGCCCTCAGTCTTGTTTAGTTAGGCTACACCAGGTGAAACGTGTTCGTGACTCAAATCTTTCAAGGTATGAGAACACATTACATTGACGAGAGTCTGCTGCGAAATGTACAACGTGGAGCTACTACACGACTCAGAGGACAACAGGAGGCACAGCTAAATATATCACATGTAGGATAAAGAGGGCTCAGCATGGCAGGCTGAAGTCTGGGTCATACCCCAAAAATAGTGGACCTACAAGCTCACAACACAAATCTGTGAGCTTGTAGAGCTAGCACAAATGATGTCTAAGCATGTCAGAGGTTGATGCAGACAAGACAAAAGAGATCCATGGTTAACATCACTGTTCATAGAACGCAAAGCTGAGTCACAGATGCCAAAGCTTTTGTTTGGAATATTTGCAGGTTTCATTTGGTGAGTATGACGTTTGGTTAGTCAAACAGTCAACTGTAAGAAGAATGGACAGTCCAGTCCAGTTGACACTACAACAGGGATGTTGGACGATTTCTGAGCAAACTCTTTGGCATGGATTATATTTTAGATGAGAATGCAACTAAAGAAAGTACTGTGGGTTGGAATAGTTGTTAGGTTGTCATTAGAGTTGGATCTAGGTCTGTTTCATATGCTGATCTAGGCTACAGAGATGTTTTTGTAAAATAATTACGATCAAAGGTGCAAACAGCATTGTTAATCCTTTTTTTTGCTTTGTTTTTGTTTTTTTGCTTTCATTTAAAGATGTTACCTTGGGAAGCAGCTTTTGATGATACTGGGTTGCATCAAAAATGTAAACCCAAGAAAAGGCAAATAGAACTAAATGTACTTTAAATCTCAGATTTTGACGCGTCGTGAGCTTCTAGATATTTGCAGAGTGTTCGCCTATTTGTCATTATGACATGCCCAGAATAGGTTCATGTGTTTAAAGACATTTTCAGAACACTGAGTATATAAATCCTGTCCTATACAGTATATGTGACACCAGGCCTGTGGGGGGACGGGGCAGGTTAGACAGGGGGTGTTTGGGGAGGACGGTCCTGTAATAGGAAGGTGTATCACAGGCCTGTCCTGTGTGTGTGATGTACTGGATCCTGAGGCAGCCTGTCTGACACTCGCATCATTTAAAAAGAAAAGCTGTTGAATGGTTGGGGGCGGGGGAGCCCTAAACACCACCACCATGGAGGCGTTTTAAACGAGTTTCAGTCAGACGTGCAGCAGAGTGAGAACACCAGGCATACATTTACATAAACAGGCTGCGTAAGACACTGGGCACCTTTTAGTGAAGGTGAGGACTGCACTGTGCCAGGTTAATTGTCAAAGCCTTAACGACAGATAAGGTCCCGAACTTGGACTCATCTGCCATGATAATCAGCAACCTAAGTTGTTTAAAGCAGTGGTTTTAGACTGCCCCCCCCCCCCTCCATTTATATTACAGTATTTGGCCACAGACCCCAATTTGACAACATTTTGGACCTCCATAAGAGAAGATTTTTCTAATTCTTTTGAAAATAGCAGATCTACATCAGGCATCATCAGTCTCTGCACCATGACACATGAGCGTAAGCTTGTAGATCAGCTATTTTTGAATTGCCGTAAAATTAAATCACAGCGGTTCCAAATTCCTCATTAGTGGTGTAGCAGCTGATGCTGATTACAGTCAGGACAGAGTTCCTACTGAGAAGTGCAGACTAAAGTTTACAATATGGTAGCAACCATTGATTATTTTCTTAGCGATTATTCTATCGATTTATTTCCTTTTTTGAATAAGCTCAAAGTGTGTGTCCCCCCCCCCCCTATTTTCGTTCCCAAGTAGGCCAGTGCCAGACGGGCACAGGTCTAGTCCTTCATAATGTTGATATGCTCAGCTGGTCGCCAGTAAATAAATATACTTATATTGTTGAGATATTTTACAGTCAGTCCCCTTTTGGAGTGGTAACGATTTATGACATATTTGAGCATTGAGCATGGCTGACAACATAGTGACGTCATAGTTATGACGTGTGTCAAGGAAACAAGGAGACACAGAAGAAGTAATCAACCGAGTAATCAACAATTTGCCAAGACTTTAACTCAAACACCAATAATAAAACATCATCTGTGTGAGAAAAGCTTCAATGACTTGAGCAATCTTAAGAGACACGGGAGAAAAACCTTTCCTCTGCGAACAGTGTGGCAGGAGTTTCATTCAGTTTAGTAACCTGACGGCACAGCAGAGTCATATCGTGGCACCGAGTGCCACGCTACAAGCTTGTAGGTCTGCTATTTTTGAAAAATGTGGCGCAAATCATTGAATATATTCAATGATCAGTGCAAGTTTTTAACTAAAATCTTTGCTTCTGGGGGGTCCCTGAAACTGCATATTTTCAGATGGGGGTCGGCGGCCAATTACAGATAATTCTGGAGGTCCTTGACATGAACATGTTTGAGCACCAGTGATACGTTTTTCAGAAAACTGTCAGGATGTAGAGGACGTTTTATAGAATCTGCTCTCAGGTCTAAATAGGTTAAAACATCAGGTAAACTGACAGCACTCCAGCTTCTCCACACTGGAGAAAAACCCTTCCCCTGTAAACACTGTGACAAGACCTTCAATGACACTCAGTTTAGTAACCTGAGAAAAACATTTTCAATGTAAACACTGTGACAAGACCTTCAATGACACTCAGTTTAGAGCTTCAATGACTTGAACAATCTTAGAAGACACCAATTTGGGGTCATTTTAACGTCTACTCTGGCTTTTGTGTTGACCTCGGACAGTTTTTTAAGGAACTACAAGGTTCATCTACAAGGAATCTTTGAAATGTTTCATAGTTTTAGAAATATAGTGCTTTCAAATTTGAGAAATTTATAATGGGGCTCAATGGCAGCTCTATGGCACGTCAACCTAGAAGCTCCATTCACACATTTTATAATTCAGCTTACTGTGGAGACGAATGCTGGAACTTTTTACTTTTAAATGATTTGTAGTTTAACGTAAACGCCCAATGCATGGCAATAGCACAAACTTTGGCATGCTACTAGTCCTACATCAGGGGTGCCCACACATGTATGACGTGAGATCTACTTTCAAAATGACCAGCTCAACAAGATCTACCCACTGAAATAATACGTGTACCATTGCTGAAAATAGTTTAAATATATAATGTACCTGGGGGGGCTTTGGAATAGGGAGAAATTATGACAGGCAGTTTCTGCTGTCAAAATATGTCCCCCCCGTATTTAACTTAAACGCCCAATGCATTCTCAATGGCAATAGCACAAACTTTGGCATGCTACTAGTCCTATACTTACACCAATAGAAACCCCATTCAAACCTATTTATGTTCATCTTACGGTGGACATGTTTGCCTGAAATGGAATCTTTGAAATGTTTCATAGTTTTAGAAATATATAGTGCTTTCAAATTTGAGAAATGTATAATGGTGCTCAATGGCAGCTCTATGGCACGTCAAAAAATTACTTTCACCTAGAAACTCTATTCACACATTTTATAATTCAGCTTACTGTGGAGACACATGCTGGAACCTTTTTACTTTGAAATGATTTGTAGTTTCTGAGTTATTTAACTTAAACGCCCAATGCATTCTCAATGGCAATAGCACAAACTTTGGCATGCTACTAGTCCTACATACTTACACCTATAGAAACCCCATTCAAACCTATTTAGGTTCATCTTACGGTGGACATGTTTGCCTGAAATGGAATCTTTTAAATGTTTCATAGTTTTAGAAATATATAGTGCTTTCAAATTTGAGAAATTTATAATGGGGCTCAATGGCAGATATTGGCACGTCAAAAATCACTTTCACCTAGAAACTCCATTCACACATTTTATAATTCAGCTTACTGTGGAGACACATGCTGGAACTTTTTACTTTTAATGATTTGTAGTTTCGGAGTTATTTAACTTAAAGGTATATTCAGTGATTTCACTTAATTCAAATATCACTTATTTTTTCTTATTTTTTGGATAATCCTCCCTACTATAAAGCGTGCTGACCATATAAGGAGTTCCTCCCTGTCCCCAGTTAACCCCTGGGGTCAAAAAACCCTAGTTTCGGTTTGGGCTTTGGGTGGCAAAGCCTTCATCCAATCAGGATGAGAGGGGCCTTCCTCCAATCATGATCGAGTGTGGCGGGCCTTGGTGCATGTGCTGTTGGTCTGTTGTACTTCCCCCACTGTAGAGCGTGTGCATGTGCACATCTTGGTACCGGGTGGACCGTTTTTTTTCTCCAAATTACCCAAATCACTGAATGCTCCTTTAAACGCCCAATGCATTCTCAATGGCAATAGCACAAACTTTGGCATGATACTAGTCCTACATACTTACACCTAGAAACCCCATTCAAACCTATTTAGGTTCATCTTACGGTGGTCTTTGAAATGTTTCATAGTTTTAGAAATATAGTGTTCAAATTTGAGAAATTTATAATGGGGCTCAATGGCAGCTCTATGGCACGTCAAAAAATCACTTTCACCTACATGTACCACCCAATTCTTTTTGAAAAGTTGAATTTCATGTTGTAGGACCAAGTTCCTTGGTCAAGTCACCAGCTGGTCATTTGGGTGCCCTACGCACCATCTTTGTGGTAAAGAACATGGTGCATTGATAAAATTGATATTACTCCTACACATTTTGTCCAAACATCACGCAATCGGTACACATTATCTCTATTGTCATGTGATCAAGACTGATCTGTCTGATTCTTCATATTCCATCCTGAACATTGCTGGCCTACATGACCTGGCGGAGACCTGTGGTCTGAAGAGCACATTTTCCAGTATATCTCCCTGCTCTTAATGATGGTTGAATTGGTTTTCTAATTGTGCTGAGCGGGGCGAAAAATGGAGCAGAGCCTGAACGCCAAGATAAAATAATTGTATTCACACTTCAATCTCATTCTATTATAAAATATTGGTTCAATCTATGTGTGAGTTATCTGTCTGAACCACAGCTGTGGAAGACCAGAGCGAGTGCTCTCCATGGTCATGGAACAGTGTTGTGTAGAAGTAGGCTCTGGGCAGACCATTTGGACCTTTTGAAAGAAACACTGTAAGCATTATCGTGGAGTAAAGTGCTATGTTGAATGGATTGTTGTGACCACGCTGCTGGCTGCCTATGCCTTATTCCTTATTGCCTTATTGCCTTATTCAGCACCATGGACAGAGGCACGCACGCACGCACAGACAGATGGGTGGAACTGGTACTCTGACACGGGTACAACAGGTATTGCATAGCCGGGTGGGGCAAGGATCTCCAACTTCCATCATTACCGACTTGGTGCTCTACAGCCGGCGTCTAGTGATCTATAAACTGTATAGCTAACATGGCATATGCATAATAATTTTATATGATGATCAGATAATCTATACGGTACAGACTGTAAACTAATTAAGGATCATTTTGCGCTCCCGTCTCCGCTGTGCCTTGGCCATGTGCCCAAAAGAACGGCACGCACGCACGCACGCACACACGCACGCACGCACGCACGCACGCACGCACGCACGCACGCACGCACACACACACACACACACACACACACACACACAGCCAATCTACCGATCTACAAGCTCACAACGTGTGATGTCCAGTCCCCGACGACACACTGCATCCATATATTACCCTTGAGTCCTAACTATTACTATAAGTATATTTTTTACACCATATATTTCACTGTGTAGTTTATGAATTGAACACATTGATAACATTCCCTGCTGAGTTTCCTTGGTCTTCTTTACACAGCCAGTGTGAAGGCAAACGCAGCAAATTACATAGAATGATGCAACTTTTCCGCCCATTCGCATCGAGTCTACCGAAGTAGCGGTGTGAATGCGACCTATTATTGTCATGGGCTAGGGTTGTTTAGTGACTGTGTGAAAGCCGTTTTATGAACGCTGTGTGATGAACCTGTTCAGTTGATAAGCCTTGCTTGGGGCTAGCAAATTCTTTGTTACTTTTGGTGGTTATAAATGTCTTGAGTGTATATATATACACGCCTATATATATATATATATATATATATATATAAAATCAGTATTATTATTTGCAGTGTTTTGATTTATTCTGTTGGTTTTCCTTAATGCTGTAGCTCAGCTATCACATAACTGGCGACACAGCCCTTCATGCCTTGAGCCTTGAGCTCTAATTCACCAGTTTTCTTAGAGACCCGTCTCCAAGTCACCCGTGGTGTGTAAAGGCATTAATTACGCCTCATTGCAAGTTGACAATAACCACTCTGAAATTGGGGTCACAGAAATTGTACGAAGAATGCCTGCCGCTTGCTCGACATGTTGTCCCTTCCTGATTCTATGACCCATTTAACGTTTGATTGACCTTGACTGTAACCTTGACATTTGATCTTTTTGACCATATGCATGGATCAACACTTCAGGGTAACCTACTGATCATTCCCACTGAGTTTCATGAAAAAGCAGACAGACAGACAGACAGACAGACAGACAGACGGGTAATTAAAATACTTTCCATATTGCTGTGGTCAGAGTAATCAATATAAATGATGAGTCACAGCAAAAGAGACTCCAGTTACAGTTGCTGGTTGTAAAGCAGAATCATCTCACCACACGTGGTCATGTCATTACTAGAGACAAAATATTTCCTCTCTAATAATTTACATAATTTAAAGTTGTGAAAATAGCAGAGTTCACAACACATCACATCACAACATGTTTTGAGCTCATTGTCTATTTTCGCTATTCACCGCAGGGTGTAAGTGCAGGGTAACCCCTGCACTTACACCCTGCGGTGAATAGCTTTTCTAGGTACAGCAGTCAGTCAGTCAGTTTTGCTGACGAGCTACGTATCTGTCTGTTGCAGTCTTATAGGTGGTACAGTGAGGTTTCACTGAGACATACTGTACCGTCTATGGAGCACAATGGAAACAAGCCCCTGGGGCTTATTTGTGTTATCCTTTTAGCATAACGTTTGACTGTACTGCCTGCCTGTACTGTCAATAATCGTGTTAATAAAGTATTCAATCAATCTAAACGTATATAAGTAACTAACTAGCTAGTTAACTGTTCAAGTGACCAAGGGAATGTGAGCAAAGTGAGGTGAACTTTCTTATCGCAACTCTTTAAATTGTCTCTGTTTGCTTCCACAGGCACTTCCTGTTCAAGCAGGGCTCTGGTTCGTCAGCTCTGCTGTCGGGGGCGGGGCAGGGTTACCCCCTGACCTCCGGGACGGTGTATTCCCCACCCCCGCGGCCACTGCCCCGCGGCAGCGTGACCCGGCCGCTGTTCACCTTTAACAAGCCTCACCGCTGCTGCAACTGGAAGTGCACGGCACTCTCCGCCTCCCTCCTCACGCTGACCCTGGCTCTGCTCCTCACATATGTCATCGGTGAGTCTGCTTTCGATTTGAAACGATAAATAATTCAGGTACTGTATATCTGTTTAGAAACAGCCTCAGAGTCTGACGGGTCCTGTCTGCCAGAGTCTTAGTTAAAGCTGTCGCAAATCGATAGGACCTGCATGGGAAAACAAAACAAAACAATAACTTCACTAACAGGAACACAGGAATAATGAGAAATTCAGCGAGTTCAGAATATAATGGCGCGTGCAAACAGAAAGGCCGGCCTACGTTTTTGAAGAAGTTTGTGGGTAATCTTCTTTGTCTCAATTGATCGCTAGCTGCCCCGTAAAACTTTGGAGAAAAGTTACCAGGGTCGTGTTGTCGTATCGAAGATCATCGCGGGGTTGTCAAAGTCAAGTACCAAAAATCACTCATCGATCGCACTGCGATCTCTACCAGCCCCCCACCCCCAACCTTGGGCCTCCTCTCCCCCCACCCATCCCTCCCCCTCCTCTCCCCCCACCCATCCCTCCCCCTCTTCATTCCCCACCTGCAGGGATACTCAAGGTCATGTTGGAGCAGGCAGGGTTTCACATAATCACACGTACACACACACGCACACACTTGCTCACACACAAACATGTACTTAAAGCACACCCGTGCACGTGTATGAACCCACACATATGCATGCACACACACACACACACACACACACACACACACACACACACACACACACACACACACACACACACACACACACAAACACGCGCATATGTCTGCACAGATATCATGCATATGAATAAGCACAGTGAAACGTGCGAGAGTGCGCACACACACACACACACACACACACACACACACACACACACACACACACAGGGGGAGGGGGGGGACAAAACCCATGTAGATTAATCCCCAGGCTGAACCATGCTATTCCATTAATGTTCCGGCCCTGGTAATTAGTGCGCAAGTGAGGAAGCGTGAGCAATGGCTGGGAGACGACTTCACCTTTTAATTGGTGTCGCGCTCCGCTCCTGCCTCGCCTGATGATTGATCCCTGCATCGATGTCCCTATGGCAACACGCCCCCCAGATGTGCGGGATGTACTGTATGCATACATTTAGCGTTTTGCCCCTGTGTACTGTATCAAAGATGTTCAAATACAGCTTTTAAAGGGGGTGACAGTAATGGCTTTGTCTGGGGAGGGGAGGTTGGGACCCAGGGGTGCTGATTAGGTTCCCTCGTCAACTTTAATGATACCATGATCCTCATCAATTAATTAACAGCCCACCGACAGAAGGAAAAAAATCAAAGACGAATGGCTTGAATTTACAGTGTGTCTGTGTTTGAAATGTAACTGCTGTAGGACTTCCTCTCTTCATGAGCGAAATGTCATGAAAATGAAAGAAGAGGTTTCATGGCTCACATGGCGCAAAAGTCAATCCCTGAAGACCTTTTGTCAAACATTGGTTTCTTAATAAATCTTTTGCAACGTGAGTACGAGCTGTGCAACCTTCTTTCTTTTTTGAGGAGCGCTAGCTAGCCCCTCCTATGCCCAGCTTTGTGTGTTTGTGTGTACCACATTTGTGATGATTTGATTGGCCAGTTTTGTGTGTTTTTGTGTACCACATTTGTGATGATTTGATTGGCCAGTTTTGTGTGTTTGTGTGTACCACATTTGTGATGATTTGATTGGCCAGTTTTGCGTGTTTGTGTGTAACACATACTGATGATGTGATTGGCTGAGCAGGGAATGTGATGTAATATGATGTATGATGATGTATTTTGTACTTCACAGCACTTTATGCTTTTGCACTGTGGTCAGCAGCTCTGCACTAGTTTATTGGTCAAAATTAAATGAATAAGGGGCACGCTGACGCAGTCGGTAGTGCCGTTGCCTCAAGCTAGAATGTTCCCGGGTTCGATTCCCGCCGGGGACGCTGTGGGTGCTGGGGGCGCTTGATGGAGGGGAACGCAACTGGTTGGAATAACGTGTTCCTTCCACACACTACGTCCTACCAGGGGAAGAAGTGGCCTGCTCACTCCTCATGCATTGAAGGAAGCATGAGCTCAGTTCGGGGCTCTCTCCAGGTTGGCAGAGAGAGAGAGTAGTACAACAGCATGATCTCAAATATGAAGTTCCTTTCATATAACACAAACGCCATTTATCGGCTAACAGAAATAACCGACAACAGATAATGATTTCTTTGTTTATATAATAATTTATGTGGCTCTGTCATCATCACAACTCACAGTTCTGCAACTGAACTGGGACTGCACTGCTCTGTTACTAAGCATTAAGCAACACAAACATTTCCATGCACACTACTGTAGCTTGCTTCTTTCTCAACATGTGTACACATTACCGCAGACAAGCTGCTTTGTTTTATGTGCATTTTTCTGTACTGTATGTGAAATAAGAGTAGCCTATTTAGGCAGTCACTTTGGTGGTGTTTCCGATAAGCTAAAATAGATAAGAACTGACTAGTAATGTAATTAACGGATATATGATTTATCCCTGCGTCCGGTCACACTAAATTTACATGCAGTTGGGAAATATCTTAATGTATGATCACCACAGTAACCCTGGCGTCTCCATTTTGGTGCGCAAGCTCACAATGCATCTCATTCTATTCTGTACAAACCATACCCTGTCTAAAAGTGTATGTGTGTAAGAATGTCAAGAAATAGGAGAAAGTAGAGCAGTGACAGATCATGTTTGTCTGAGTGAAATTCAGTATACAGTTTTATTTCTTTCTCTCTACTGTAGGCTATCTGTAGAGTTATGTCGGGAGAATCATAATGGAACTGCGACACCAGTCTCTCTCCTCCATTGTCACATAAGTCAGACACTGAAATTCCTGCCTCTCTCCACAGACAAAAGGCGGATTTCTCTCACCTTCACCTATTCACATGCAATGAGTTCTGGGATAAGAATGTGGCTAGAGATTACTTAAAGCCCCAAAGCATAGCTTTAATGTCCTACCCGCGATGCAAACTCGGCCCTCCTGCGCTCATGCAAAAATGTCTACTGCTGAGCTAATAAAGAAATTAGGATGACTTGTACAGTTGGAGGCCATCGATATTGTCCTTTTCTTTTTGCTGAGGTTTGCATGATCTGCGCAAAAGGACAGTTAACCCATTTTGGGCGGGAACCCCTTTTGGTGTTTTAAACATTGTTATAATTTAGCTATTGAAAAATAGCAGATCTACAAGCTCATAGCGCGCCACCGAGTGGCGCGCTACGAGCTTGTAGGTCTGCTATTTTTGAAAAATCGTGAAAATATTTATTTCAGAAAACTGGAGGATTTAGAAGGATTTTTTTTAAATTTTGAGGTCAGGCCTAAATGGGTCAAATGATAAGGGACAATATCGGTGGCACCCAACTGTACTTTGAGTTTCATGCACTACCACTTGTCAACCATTAGTTGTTCTAGTGGCACTACCACTTGTCCCAACCACAAGATAGAAGAGCAGGTAGACCAACCACAAGATAGAAGAGCAGGTAGACCAACCACAAGATAGAAGAGCAGGTAGACCAACCACAAGATAGAAGAGCAGGTAGACCAACTACACATACTGTATAACCGAGTCCCAACCACAAGATAGAAGAGCAGGTAGACCAACTACACATACAGTTGGAGGCCATCGATATTGTCCTTTTCTTTTTGCTGAGGTTTGCGTGATCTGCGCAAAACCCCTTTTGGTGTTTTAAACATTATGTTATAATTTAGCTATTGAAAAATAGCAGATCTACAAGCTCATAGCGCGCCACCGAGTGGCGCGCTACGAGCTTGTAGGTCTGCTATTTTTGAAAAATCGTGAAAATATTTATTTCAGAAAACTGGAGGATTTAGAAGGATTTTTTTTAATTTTGAGGTCAGGCCTAAATGGGTCAAATGATAAGGGACAATATCGGTGGCACCCAACTGTATGTATAACTTTTATCTAAACTAAGGTAGCTTCCCCCCAAACAGACTATACTACAGATTTCTACAGACTGGCATTCAAATGAAGTCGCGAGATCAGTCGGTTGGAAGGTGAGGGAAAAAAGCAGACACATGGCTACTATGGTTCTAAAAATAGCCTATATGTCTTTTTCAACAACAAACACACAAACACGTACTGTACATGCTTAAATCATTTGAGAAATTATAAATACTTAACATAATTTCACACCACACAAATTATTCATCATGAATAAACAATCCCAAAATGTGCTGGGGAATATTTGGCATTAAAAAGCAACAACAACGTAGCACATTGCAACAGGGTGTCCATTTGATGTTTATGTGTCACACTATTTTTGGGCCCACCCTCATACGTTGAAGTAGCTCAAGTGGTTAAGCTAACAGCCTGCATGGTGCAGGCGAACAGTACACCACTTCACCCAGCCATTCTCAGTCTGCCTGCCTGGAGCGGCTTGATACTGGGTGGTTTACTCATTCTCAGTCTGCCTGCCTGGAGCGGCTTGATACTGGGTGGTTTACTCATTCTCAGTCTGCCTGCCTGGAGCGGCTTGATACTGGGTGGTTTACTCATTCTCAGTCTGCCTGCCTGGAGCGGCTTGATACTGGGTGCTTTACTCATTCTCAGTCTGCCTGCCTGGAGCGGCTTGATACTGGGTGGTTTACTCATTCTCAGTCTGCCTGCCTGGAGCGGCTTGATACTGGGTGGTTTACTCATTCTCAGTCTGCCTGCCTGGAGCGGCTTGATACTGGGTGCTTTACTCATTCTCAGTCTGCCTGCCTGGAGCGGCTTGATACTGGGTGGTTTACTCATTCGCAGGAAACTAACATGGCCGATAATGAGACAATGACATTGTGTCTCAAATGAAGCTTTCCAATTAGCGCGGCGGCACTCTATCGGACGGCGAGCGATTGGAGAGATAATAATGCCATGCCACAGTGACACTGTAGCACCCCCTGCTGTGATGAGACTGAAGACAGTCCTCCTCACCGTCACTCCTCCTGTCCTCCTCCTGTCTCCTCCTTGCGCCCCCCCCCCCTCCCCCCACGCCTCCTGGTGCTGCAGGGGCCTGTGAAATCGCTTAGTTAATTTGTTTATGTCCCCCAGCACACCCCAGCCCCCTCCCCTCTCCCCCCCATGCTGCTGTTGAAGCTTGTTATTAGGCGCGGCGCGGCCATCAGATATGGGAGGCGGGCATTATGATATCAGCGGAGGCACTTAAGGAGAGATAGAGGACAGATAAAGATTATATCTGCAACTTTTGATGAAGATTGCGGCCGACTACAACAATAGCAAATTTTTCCATTATTTGGAGACCTGACACGAATGTCTTGCTGGCTGCATGCCGCACACTGTGGAAGCTGGGAACAGCGTTGCCCAATTTTGCGAGAGAAACACGCAACCGAGTCTATGAAAACAAGCCCAAAAATCAAGCATTGTGAGCTTGTTGATCTGCTATTTTCAACAGAAATCTTGAAAAAACAATGACAACTAGAAAAAGTGCCCTTCTGGGCACAGGTCTCCACCAGGAGGATAGGACTGTGTGAGATGTTTGGCAAAATGTTTAGGAGTAATATAAACATGTTTGCCTTTGATGGCAATTGGATGATTTGAGGCATTTTGTTCCAAAAATGTGTTTTGCAAAAATCAACCTGTTGGTGGCGCTATAACAGGCCAATGTGAAAAGGGTGGGATATATTCCTCAGCCTAGTAAGAAAATGTGTGAAAGATTTCACGTAAATTGCATGCTGTGTTCATGATTTGAGGCTTTTGTTCAAAACGGGGCAATCTTGCAAACTGTGAAAGCCAATTATAGCCAATTAGGATGGAATATGAAATATCGGACAGATCCGACATGCGCACATGACCATAGAGATACTGTGTAACGATTTGTGAGATTTTTGGACAGAATCTGGAGGAGTAATATCAAAAAATGTGTTTTACAAAAGTCGGCCTCCTGGTGGCGCTATAAAAGGCAGATGCGGAAAATGCAGGTCAAAGGTTTGTCCTTGGCCTCTAGGGAGTGTGCATGCAACGTTTCACGCAGATCGGTGCAGTTTTAGGTAACAAATGTGAAAAGCTGCCTCATGGTGGCGCTATAACAGGCCGTTCTGGAAAATGCGGGGTAGAGGTTCATCGTTGGCATCCAGGGAGTGTGTGTGCAAAGTTTGGCATCGACCGGGTTAACGGTGCTGGAGATTAGCTGGTAACGGACGGACGGAAGGACACACACACGGACGGACACACACACAGACGGAGTGCAAAACATACTCTCTCCCCATGCCTTCGGCCTGGTGGAGACAAAAATCTGGTATGGGGGGTCCACTCCAGGCACAAAATATTTTCGGATTGGGGGGGTTCATAAAAAATAAATAGAAAAACATTAACTTGACATAAAAATGTTTCAGAACAACAATATCAGGAAGCAACTGCACTGTAGAATCAAGCCCCCCCCCCAACACACACACACACACACACACACACACACACACACACACACACACACACACACACACACACACACACACACACACACACACACACACACACACACACACACACACACAAAAATAACAATATTTAAAAGTGCCTTTACAGAAAAACATGCCCAAAGTTGCTTATAATAGGCAGACATGGCACTGTCTGCGTGTTGATAGAACTAATTGTCATTTACTGTACTGTATGAGTCACTTATGAGGGACCGCCGTCCCCATGGCAACTGCCAGAAGCCTGTGACAAAGTGAGCAGCAAACAAATCATCACCTTTTCGCTTCCAAATCATACCTCGATCTCGCACGCACGCACGCACGCACGCACGCACGCGTATGCACGCACGCACACACACACACACACACACACACACACACACACACACACACACACACAAACACACACAGATAGCCTCACAAGCTTTCGTGTTGTGGTATGAATGGGGCATTGTCTTTTTTTTGTTCACGATTTTCAGAAAATCAGCAGATCTACAAGCTCACAACGTGTCGCCTTGTGATGCATTGTGAACTTGTAGATCGGCTATATCAAATAGCCAATGTAATGTTAAAGTATTAATGTCAAAGACCCCATTAGGGACTTTAAGCAACGACTGTTTTCAGGACGGGTCCGCTACGCGGAAGTACGGCGGCTATGACGCCCATGCCGTAGCTGTCAAAATCGTTAAGCAAACAGCCTCCGGCGACGGCGACATTGGTTCCCATGGTGACGCGTCCATGCAGCATGTGTCAAACATAAACACATTGTTATTATTATTTTTATTTTTAAAACACCCCATCGCGCGTCTGCTAACTTGCCGATATTGCTTAATTCTTACATGCGCTGGACATGATCAGCAGTGGAAAGAGGAAGGTGCTGCATGGCGTTGTAGACACTACGTGTCGCTCTGCGACGGAGAGCAGGTTTATGTATCGAGCACTGATCCATTTCCGGTTGCTGTAGCCGACTTCTGTATCCGTCGCTGCTTAAAGTCACTAATGTGATATCCACTGCTCCGTTAGAGTCCCTAATGCGCAGACCAGAGGATTTGTTTACAAATAGCCATTATAAAATAACTGTCTGAAATGGTTAGCCAGAGTAACTGCCTAGTCTGCCTCCATCTTACAGTATACATAAACGGTCTGCATTTCGAAAGCACCTTAATCCAAACGCTTTACAGTGTGTATTACATTCACCCATTCAAACACGCAAGGCAGCAACCCGCTCATCGAGGGCTTTAACAGGACACTTCAAAACAAAGTCAGGAGGAGCCAGGGATCCAGTGCAGAACCTTCAAGTTCCCAAATGGACAATCTACCTCCTGAGCTAGTGCTGCCAACAGATTGTGTTTACTGTAACATAATGACAATAGAAGGCAATCAGCATGGAAGATAATGAAATATAATACACTCTTTACTTTATTCTTCTTTCTGGTAATTCCCACCAGGGGTCACCACAGTGGATCATCTGTTTCCATCTGGTTCTGTTCTCTGCATCTTCCTGGGTCCCTCCAGCCACCTTGCATGTCCTCTCTCACCGCAACCATAAACCTCCTCTATGGCCTTCCTCTCCTCCTCTTGCCTCGCAGCTCCATCTTTACATGTCTGCCCATGTTCAAACCATCCCCCCCCTCTTATCCCTCTTTACATGTCTGCCCATGTTCAAACCATCTCCCCCCTCTTATCCCTCTTTACATGTCTGCCCATGTTCAAACCATCTCCCCCCTCTTATGCCTCTTTACATGTCTGCCCATGTTCAAACCATCTCCCCCTCTCATCCCTCTTTACATGTCTGCCCATGTTCAAACCATCTCCCCCCTCTTATCCCTCTTTACATGTCTGCCCATGTTCAAACCATCTCCCCCCTCTTATGCCTCTTTACATGTCTGCCCATGTTCAAACCATCTCCCCCCTCTTATGCCTCTTTACATGTCTGCCCATGTTCAAACCATCTCCCCCTCTCATCCCTCTTTACATGTCTGCCCATGTTCAAACCATCTCCCCCTCTTATCCCTCTTTACATGTCTGCCCATGTTCAAACCATCTCCCCCTCTTATCGCTCTTTACATGTCTGCCCATGTTCAAACCATCTCCCCCCTCTTATCCCTCTTTACATGTCTGCCCATGTTCAAACCATCTCCCCCCTCTTATCCCTCTTTACATGTCTGCCCATGTTCAAACCATCTCCACCTCCCCCCTCTTGTTTTATCCACAAACCTTCTACAAACTGCAAGCCAGTAAAAGAGAATATACTGAATGGATCCTACTATTAAATGAACAAAACTCTGCTGTCAGTCCATCCTCTTCCATGTTTCTCTTCAGTGGTTCCGGTTCCTAACGGTTCCCTTAACGGTTCCTAATATTGTTTTTTTCCTCCTTTTTTCTGACATACATTTTGCTTATATTATAACTAACCTAACCAAGTACATAATAAACACAAATTCAATTATTGTAATTGCACTTTACAATTATGAGGTGGCACTATTATTTAAACTTCACCACCACCACAACCAGCTAGCCACCACAACAATATCATTGTCGCAATTTGTACCTACTATATTGCAATTTGTGTATATTAAATATACAGTACACATTGCAATAATGATATTGTTGTGGTGACAAATGTTTTGTCTTTAATGTTCAGATTAATTTAATATGAAGGACCCCAGTTAATGTTAATGGAAACAATCCATAGTGCTTTCTTGTGTTATAAAATCCTCTTAGCAGACCTTGTATTGAACTGTAGGCTACGTTCCTGTGCTTTATTCTGCAAACTGTTTATAAAGTAATCAATCTATGGAGGTATATATGCACCTAAAGGGGCTCTCAACAGTAGCGCGATTAATTTAGAGCCAAATCAAAAGCAGTTGAGTTGCTTATAAGTTGTAAAAAATAAGTGCAGACAAATTGATTTGGCTCTATATATGGTTAACGTGATTCATAAAATATCAGACAGAAAGACGTCGAGTCATTGGCGCTCTAAATGAACACCATTAACAACAGTTGTACAATACCTAATGAAAAGCTCTGTAGAAGTTAGTAGTTTTTCTTTTCTAACGTTACTAGCCTGGGGAAAGTAAACCAGCCTTGCATCATCCTCGTCCCCCGCCGGCTGTGGTGGAACTTGCGGGGAGTGCAGGCAAGGCTTTCCGCAGGCTCTCAAACACGATGTGCTTAGATTAATCTCGTGAGTTGTGGACTCGTGTAGGCATATTGATTTTGAGATGTTTCCTCAATGTGGACGTGCAACTGGTGCAAGTTGCAACAACCTTTGCAGGGAACTATGGCATCGCATTTATTGCACTTTGCGTGCTCAGCCTCAGAGTCATTTCCCTCTCTGTTAACCACACTTTGGAGATCTCGACATACTGTCCCGCTCGCTCCGCGGCGGTGACCGGTCGCTGAATGCACAGAACAGTGGTATCCTCCCTGACCCCACTCACTCGTGTAGGTGGGGTGACATCACCCCAGTGACTTGGCTCTGCTTGCATGCATGCACAGACACAGCGGAGCTAAATGACGACTGATGAGAACCATTTGGGGAACCGTTATTTAATAAAAAAACTATGGAACCGGCTCCGGATCCGCAATGTCGGAACCGGGTCTGAAATGGACCCGGTTCCGAATCCCAACCCTAGTTGTATGTATGTATGTAGTTGCTGTTGCGTTCCAGTTAGCTCATAGCTTCTGTTAGCTTCTGTTGCCACTCACTCCGCATTGCAGTGTCCAGAATATGGGTTTTTCTGCCGTTCAGACTATCTGTATGTGAAATAAGTCTTGTGTGTGGGGAGGTAGCAGAGACATGCTGAAAAATATAAGCCCTTGTAGGCTACATTCATACTGTTGTAAGTGACTATACAAATAAAATGGCAAAGAGCAACATGGGTACTATGAAAGGGCCCTGTTACAACTCCTCTAATTGATGGTTAGGTCCAGCTGCTATTCAGCCAGCTCATTATGGAGGACTTTAAATTAACAGTGGAGCTAATTGACCGAAGGCTTGCAGGTAACCCGTTTCACATCACTGCTGCAGACAATAAAAAAATAGTGTGGTTTACGATCGTGCCCTTGTAGGGGACGATCGTATTCAATGATTATTTTGGGAGAATCACTCTGTCCACCGTAAACTGGGATAAAAGGATGAAAATAGAGAAGAGAGGTGACCCGTCCGACCTTGGTTTTGATCCACTCAGGGGATTACAAACCCACGGGTCACTATTTGAATGTGCAGTAGGTGAGGCGAGACATTGTGTTTAGTCAGAGGTGTTGTCTGAAAACTGAGCACTGAGCCATCCAATCAGAGGTGTTGTCTGAAAACTGAGCACTGAGCCATCCAATCAGAGGTGTTGTCTGAAGACTGAGCACTGAGCCATCCAATCAGAGGTGTTGTCTGAAAACTGAGCACTGAGCCATCCAATCCAGCCCGGAGTCTAAAATACACAACAGTTGTATACAAAATGACTAACTGGTGCCAGATACAGGAGTTTACCAAGAGATAGAAAAATAAAGGCAACTCTGGTTTGTAGTATTAAGACTTCTGATTAGAGATAGGAATCTGCCGTATCGGCCATAAAAATGGCATATCGGTATCGGATCGGTCTCAAATTAATCCCGATTATTTTCACAGATACTGATGATTCAATAATAATTGTTGTGGGGACTTGCTTCCTAATGTTGTTTAAACCAGTGTTTCTCAAACACGTCAAGGACCCCCACATGAATATGTAGGCTATTTGAAAACGGACCCCCCCATCTGGAAATATTCTGTGCCTGCATGTGATGTATGCATTACATACAGCTGTACCTACAGTACTGTACTGTATATAAAGTAGGTTTACAGTGGTTAAACTGATATTGATAGTCACTGCTTTTTGGCTCGTTTCCATAGACCTGGTTGTTTATTTCTCTCGCAAAATATGGCTACCCTGAGGGCTGATGTCTTTATTAACTTTCACAACACGCCCGGTGTGTTCAGCGGGGAAGTGTTCTGTTTTAGGCTACACTTTGGTTCTAACCATGGAGGAATTCTCTCCCTGGTACTGTGTGCTTGTGCAGCACGACTCCAGTACAGTTAGCATTTTAGTTCCTTTTATCCTCTATTTGACAGAACGCTGCTGTGTGATTATAGTTCACAACGAAATGTGGTTCACATTTGGGTATAAATACAGACATACGTATATAGGCCACACAGAGTGGGTAAATATTGTCGGGTGGGAAACCTTGTACGTCCAAAACGGTTACTTTTCAGGAAATGGAAAAAGAACATGTTAAACAGATCTGTAGTAATAATTGAAATTGAATAATTGGTTCAATATTTCGAAAACTCAAAGACACACTCGTCCTGTTGCAACACGTTGAGCTTGTAGATCGGTAGATTGGCTGTGTTGGTGTGTGTGTGTGTGTGTGTGTGTGTGTGTGTGTGTGTGTGTGTGTGTGTGTGTGTGTGTGTGTGAGTGTGAGTGTGAGTGTGAGTGTGTGTGTGTGTGTGAGAGAGAGAGAGTGTTGTGTGTGTGTGTGAGAGAGAGAAAGAGAAAGTGTGTGTGTGTGTGTGAGAGAGAGAAAGTGTGTGCGTGCGTGCACCTCTATTGGCTGGGTCCTTCATGCCTCATTGGGGTTTGTATTGATTGGTCTAGTTTCTCTTTGTTTTCAGCCCTCTCTATTTTGGTGCTGTGATGCAGGCCTTTGCTAAAACGGCCCTGAAAGCTGGAGGAATCTGTGGTAAAATGGCTTTAAATGCTCAGACATGCTTTGAATGGAGAGAGAGCCCTTTGGCAAAATGTCTCCAGAAGGTCACAGAATAGCAACAGTTCACCTGACAGCCATGAACAAACACACGCACAGTGGTGGAAAAAGTGCTTTTTTTCTTTTTTTACTTAATACTTTCAGCGCCATTGGCGAAGATCTTTGTCAATTGAAGCCTAATTTTGATACTGACGCTTAACGCCATTGCCGACGGCCTTCGGCAATTGCGCTTTTATAGCGCGTTCGATTGCTCGAGCCAAAATGCTACTCACGTTAGCCGGTTAGCTAGCTGTGTTGTTAGCACAGCACTGGATCGCCCATCTTAGATCGTCGTCACCATAATAATCCATTCTATCCATTTCTTTCAATCGCCTGTATCTCCTATTCCTTGTCCCAGATGGCATTTTGGTCAAAACAGCGTTTCTTTGACGGCACAGACCTGACGATCTGTACTGCATTATGCAGAATGTTATGTATTCAAATCTTTTAAAAATAACAGATCGTGAGCTTGTAGAGGGACTATTTTTTCGAAATGTATATAGGGCTGAAATGGTTAGTGTATGTTTTGTAATAATAATCAAAGTACTAGTTACTTTGATTATTATTACAAAACATACACTAACCATTAACCACTAATCATGAAAACTATAGTAACTAGTTTTCAAATAAATTAGTAAAAGTTGGATAGTTGGATCTGAGATGTAGTGGAGTAGAAGTAAAAGTATTGGAAATTGGATATATAAGTACAGTACTTAAGTAAATGTACTTGGTTACTTTACATCACTGATGCACTCATGCATATGCACGCACGTATGCACGCAAGCATGCACGCACGCACACACACACATGCCCATATTATGCACTGGAATACATTATGCTTACATCTACACATACTGTATAGCAATACAAAAACAAATGCAGTAAAACCATGCATGAGTTAAATATAATGAATGAATACGTTAAACAGTCTGCTATCTGATCTCCTTTTACAGAATCAGCCAGGTATGAATATTTAGGAAAGGTCATAAACGGGTCTCTTCTGAGAGCTTCCTGAGCAAAGACAATTGACTTCCAAATCGTTCGGGCTGATTGTTCAGACACGTTAAAGGGCAACTCTAACAGACGATTTTGCACCCAAACCCTATTTTAATGAAGTCCTATTTTAATGACGTCAACATGATGTGGGAGTATGTTTTGTGTCTGTTCTGTGTTTTGATATTTTGAACATGATTTCAGCGACTGTGTACCGAATGTTTTTCCTGGCCTACAATGGACCAGCTCAGTGGCCTTGTGGTTAGAGTGTCCACCCTGAGACTGGAAGGGCGGGGTTCGATCCTCGGCCGGGTCATACCAAAAGACTGGGACCCAATGCCTCCCTGCTAGTTGGCACTGAAATATTTGATTATTTGTACATCATGTCCAGGGGTGTACTTGTACATCAAGCTGCCTCGCGCTAGCAGAAACGGGGGATAGGCTCCTGCCCTATGGGCAACTTGGCTCAACAAAGCTTACTTTTACTTACTTACTTACTTACTTACTTACTTACTTACTTACTTACTTACTTACTTACTTACTATTTATAATGGACAGCCCATGTTTCCTATAGTTCCAGCCAGACCTTCTCCTCCAGGTCAATCACCTTGTTATATGACTGCTCAAAGCTGGTGCAGTTACCTTGTCTACTATAGTGAATAAATATTAATATGTTAATATGTAAATCTTTCCCCCTAAGATACGATAGGGAGACTTCCTATGGAATATCTGTTTCCATTATAGGATAGATTGAAAACAACTTGAAATGAAGCCAAACTAACAATAAACTACAAAAAAATCTATCTGGTCACAATTACTAAATTAACAATTACACCAGTGTGAAGTGAGGGGCGCTCTTATTATCATACATCATCTCATTCCGGCCAATTAGAATTTGTGTCCTCACCTCCGTCTTCAATGTTTGTGTTTACACAAACACTCAAAACTGGCCATTCATTATCAATGGCATTTAATGTTTGTGTTGAAACACAAACACTCAAAACACTTTTTCTTTCACACAGTGAAAGAAAAACAGTTCATCCTCTCTGACGTTTGATTATCTTCCTCCTCCTCTTCCTCCTCCTGCAGCACCTCTCCCACACTCTTCTGTCACTCTCTGTGGAACCAGGCTTAGCAAGAGACTAACAAATAAAGATACGCAGAAACAACCAGCTATAGGAGCAATAGCTTTCCGCTGTACTGTACATGGAAAAGCCCTGTTCACCGTGTGTGCGTGCGTGCGCTGGCATTACTATATGTACTGTACACTACAGCAGTGTGTGTGTACTTTGTATGGTGTGTTTGTGATGTGGATCATGCAGCAGCCTATGCGATGTCTAAGCAGCTATCAGGCTGGGCTGTGTTTCCTTGTTTTCTGGCGTGCGAAGCGTATTGATAAATCATTTTTTAAGCGAGTGCTGCGCTACCTTGGCGCTAATGGTTGTCGATAAGACACTGTATTGGCAGTCAGTCTCCCACTTTGTGTGGAGGACAACAACGTAAATGCAACCGCTCAATGGGTGTGCATGTGCACTGTCTGTCTGTCTGTCTGTCTGTCTGTCTGTCTGTCTGTCTGTCTGTCTGTCTGTCTGTCTGTCTGTCTGTCTGTCTGTCTGTCTCTCTCTCTCTCTCTCTCTCTCTCTCTCTCTCTCTCTCTCTCTCTCTCTCTCTCTCTCTCTCTCTCTCTCTCTCTCTCTCTCTCTCTCTCTCTTTCTCTCATATTCCCCTTTCCCCCCATCACTGTGAAATCTAATCATGTGTCATTGGGACCCACAGGCAACTAATGAATGTTGAATGTGCGTGCGTGCGTGCGTGCGTGCGTGCGTGCGTGCGTGCGTGCGTGCGTGCGAAACAGTGTGTGGTTTGAACGTGGAGGCTTCCGGGAGCGTCCAGAACCAATAGAGACGAGAGAATTTAGAGGCTTCACACTAACCATTTATATCACACACTATAAAGATGTGACATCCATACGTCACCTCATGCCCACTGTTATAGCTCATCTCTCTCTCTCTCTCACGCTGTCTCTCTGTCTGTCTCTCTCTCTCTCTCTCTCTCTCTCTCTCTCTCTCTCTCTCTCTCTCTCTCTCTCTCTCTCTCTGTGGATAGACTGTGGACAGGCAGAGAGATGGTCTCTTTATTCTCTGCGCTTGTTAGAGCTACAAAAACCTACAGCTTCCACATCAAAGCCACTCCTCTCTCTCTCTCTCTCTCTCTCTCTCTCTCTCTCTCTCTCTCTCTCTCCCTGTACTCCTGAACCTGCCACGTACTGTACTTCCATTGCACACATCATATTATCACCGTCAGGCAGAATCCTTGTATCTCCTCTGTGGGGTATCGGGGGAGGGAGGGGGGTCTCCGTCACGTAGATCAAAGGTTTCATGGAGCCTGTTAGTGTCACTCTGCAGAGAGGCTGTCCCCCGTAACGATGACCACCACTCAATGTCACGCTGTGACTGCTTTACGGACGAGAGAGGGGAGAAGTAAAGGCTGTGTGGAAAGGCAGAATTATATATATATCGTCTCTCTCTCTATATATCGTCTCTCTCTCTCTCTCTCTCTCTCTCTCTCTCTCTCTCTCTCTCTCTCTCTCTCTCTCTCTCTCTCTATATATATATATATATATCGTCTGTCAGGTGGAAACTCACTTTTCAGGCTTCAAATTCAAAAATAGCAAAAGGGAAAAAGCAGAAGGGAAAGTGCGAATGGTAAGTAAGAGATCTGATGTGTGCACATAATAATGACAAAAACGTATGATCGCTCTAGAGCTGGAACTCATAGGTTCCTAAACCATAGGTTAGGTATGTGACGCATCACCGCCACAAACGTTTAGATCTAAAACAAATGACTATTACTTGGATTTGACTGCATGCGGCGACCGGTGTGATAAGAGAGAGACGGCAAGAGTTGACTATATCACAGTTGAAAGGGATTTGTTGCCCGCACAAAGTTTGGACAGCAATATATTTGTATCTTTGACTGACACAATCACAAAATCATGAAAATACCTCCAAGTGTTGAAAGTACGCCATTACGCGATGTGGTTCAGGCTGGCCTGTTTGCAGCAGCACGCAGACACATTGCTCTCATAGAATACAACGATACAGCGCAGGTTATTGTGATTAGACATTACGAGGTTAGCTTTATGGGTTCGGGCCGTTTGCACCGTGTTTTGAGCGTGTGGATCTGCTACTTTTGATGCTTTTTGTGTGACGCTCAGGTTCCCAATGGGAACCGGTTCAGTTCTTTTCCACCGGTTGGTTCCCAATGGGAACCGGTTCAGTTCTTTTCCACCGGTTGGTTCCCAATGGGAACCGGTTCAGTTCTTTTCCACCGGTTGGTTCCCAATGGGAACCGGTTCAGTTCTTTTCCACCGGTTGGTTCCCAATAGGAACCGGTTCAGTTCTTTTCCACCGGTTGGTTCCCAATGGGAACCGGTTCAGTTCTTTTCCACCGGTTGGTTCCCAATGGGAACCGGTTCAGTTCTTTTCCACCGGTTGGTTCCCAATAGGAACCGGTTCAGTTCTTTTCCACCGGTTGGTTCCCAATGGGAACCGGTTCAGTTCTTTTCCACCGGTTGGTTCCCAATAGGAACCGGTTCAGTTCTTTTTGGTTCTTAGTCCATGAGCCAGAGCTCCAAAATTGGAACATTAATTATGATTTGAGTGGGCAAAACCATACGTATATTAGATTGTTATCACCATGAAACTTCCCCAGTTGATTACTTACACAAAGACAATGATTTATTGTATTAAAGAAAAATTGTAATATGCAAATGAGGCATTATATAGGAAAATATGCAAAAAATATATGAAAAAGCTACTACTGTGGAAGGGTTATCATATATGTATTTACTTATATTGATCCTATAAACAATATAATGTAGGTATAGTTTTGCCCACTCAATTCATAATAAGGTTCCAATCTTGGAGCTCTGGCTCATGGATTAAGAACCAAAAAGAACTGAACCGGTTCCCATTGGGAACCAACCGGTGGAAAATAACTGAACCGGTTCCAACAACCGGTGGAAAAGAACTGAACCGGTTCCTATTGGGAACTGACTAAAGAACTGAACCGGTTCCCATTGGGAACCGACCAAAGAACTGAACCGGTTCCCGCATTGAGAACCAACCGGTGGAAAAGAACTGAACCGGTTCCCATTGGGAACCACCCGGTGTAAAAGAACTGAACCGGTCACTGACTCTGTAGTGTGATCATGTGGGACGTTAATTTACAAACAAACAACAAGAAGTTAGAACATGGAGATCAGAGGTAAACCAGTTATATTGTATTGTAACATTACTCTACCATGTAAACCAGTTATATTGTATTGTAACATTACTCTACCATGCTGCAAATTGTTTTATTTCATTTCATTAAAGTACCGGATTAACACTAAGGATCTTACTTTGTTACAGTAGGTGTCTTCTAGGTTTGCGTGTTTTCTTCAATTTAATCTTTTTATTGTGTTATCTTTGACTGTGTTGTTGTTGTTGTTGCATATCGAGGAACCTACCCAGACAGAACCCCTCGTACAGTATGTGTGAATGCAACACTATAAGATGATTAGGATTTCTCTTCTTGAATCTTGAATGAGGCAGACAGCCTTCGAGTGAAGTATAGGGAGAACGTGCGCTGCATGCATGTACGCCAGCGACATGACTGTGTGTGTGTGTGTGTGTGTGTGTGTGTGTGTGTGTGTGTGTGTGTGTGTGTGTGTGTGTGTGTGTGTGTGTGTGTGTGTGTGTGTGTGTGTGTGTGTGTGTGCGTGTGTGTGTGTGTGTGTGTGTGTGTGTGTTCTGCGCGTCAGATCTGCTTAACTCCCCCCTACACCCCCCCACCCTGTCTCGCTCCTCCATTCTGGACGCTAAGTGTTCCAGCTAAAGGTCAACAACCATAGACGAAGTGAGATGGAGAGAGTGTGTGTGGAGAGAGAGAGAGAGAGAGAGAGAGAGAGAGAGAGAGAGGGGATTAAGAGCATCTGCTAAATTGTAAATTGAGAGAAAGATGTCAGCAGACAGAAAAGGAGGAGCAGTGTGAGAGGTTTAAGAAGCGATGAAGGAGAGAGAGAGAGAGAGAGAGAGAGAGAGAGAGAGAGAGAGAGAGAGAGAGAGAGAGAGAGAGAGAGAGAGAGAGAGAGAGAGAGAGAGAGAGAGAGAGAGAGAGAGAGAGAGAGAGAGTGAATGAGTGTCAGGGTGGGTTAGGGACATTTATGATGAGGAGAGGAGTCAAGGGCAGAGGAAAGGAGTGGAGATTGAGGTAACCTAAGGTTGTACAGTATGGCAGAAGAACACTAAATTATGTTTCCTTCAGGTTCAGTTAGGGACAGTCCTGGTCCCTTCCTTTCCTCATCTACTCATTATAACAGTGAACAATGAAAATTATACAAAATGTTACCTTTGGGACGACACTCATCATCGTTCACACAGAGTCCTCTCTTGAACTATAATGTATGGCATCGTGGTGACTTGTTCCACAGCAGAGGAGGATAACAAGTAACAACAACCATGAAACATACCAGCATACATAATTTGGCACGTACTGGAAAAAAGAAGCTGTAAGTACCTCATGCTTAAGCCCATTTAACTTTGTCCTGCCGCTGACGCCGTGTAGAAAAGACCTCATGCTTAAGCCCATTTATACTTTGTCCTATGCCGCTGACGCCGTGTAGAAAAGACATCTACAGTACATGCTTCTAAATGTGGCATTCATCTCGGGAACGGTTCATTACAGACAGATTTAACCCATTCAGGCTTGACGTCGAATTAAAAAAAATAAGTTTTCTAAATCAGGCACATAAATCAGGCACATTTTAACGATTTTTCAAAAATAGCAGATCTACAAGTTCATAGCGCGCCACTCGGTGGCGCACTATGAGCTTGTAGATCTGCTATTTTTCAATAGCTAAATTATAACAATGTTTAAAACACCAAAAGGGGTTCCCGCCCCAAAATGGGTTAATGGTTAATGTGGTTAAACGCTAACGTGACATGGATGCGTTCCAGGTCTCAATGGATTAAAGCAGAGGAAATATTACATTTTTCCAAATTATGTCATTGCTAAATCGGTTGTGACCATGACATATGGTCCCTCCTGCTTTGCCGTGTTAAATGTACTCATTATTTTGCCAAACGGCATCCGTCCATGTTGATGCAAAAGTTCTCGCTCTAACTTGAAAGAACGCATATTGTGACAACGGCGCAGAAGCTCCAGTCACAAAATGTGACACATTACATTACAATGTGTCATCACAACTCTAATTCCACAGTGGTCTCTTGTAATGTAAAAAAACCAAAAAGAAAATGGAGAAAAACAATATTTGGACGAGAGTGACTTGTTCCCACGCCAATCTGAAGAGCGATGTGTGTGCACGTTTGCACATTTACACGCGCATGTGTGTGTGCACTCTCGTCATGATCTGACAGTTCAATTAGTGTGAACTAAATGATGCTCGTCCCCCCCCCCCCCCCCCCCCCCCCCCCTCATAATCGTCACCGTTTCTGCTTTGAAGAGTCCCGTATTGTACACCATCAGAAAGCTTAAACCAACAGAGGCCCCGACGCCCGTCAGAAGTTTGAACGTGGAAAAAGAGGGAGATCCTCTGATCCCCCCCGCGGATTCCACCGAGCATCAACACAGGAGCACGTATAGGACCGGATTCAGCCTCAGCTCTCTGAGCTCCGTCGTCGTCGTCACACATTTAGATTTTGCACTTTTCAAAGAAAATAATCTTTATTTTTTTTCTCCCTCTGTGCCAGTGCCATGCAAAGTGACTCCAAAATGGCTTTGAACTTATCATGCCGTTTTAATTAGGTATTCCTCATCAGCCATGGGGAGGGAAGGTGTGTGTGTGTGTGTGTGTGTGTGTGTGTGTGTGTGTGTGTGTGTGTGTGTGTGTGTGTGTGTGTGTGTGTGTGTGTGTGTGTGTGTGTGTGTGTGTGTGTGTGTGTGTGTGTGTGTGTGTGTGATGTGTGTGCTGCGCATACAGTGTGTGAATAAGGAAGTATGTATTGTATACGTTCTCTTTCCCAAGCAGCCATAGTGCACATATTTGTGCGCGTTGCGCACGCATATTACCGGTGTAATATTAGTATGTGTGTGTGTGTGCTCGTGAAGCATTTATTTGTGTGTTGGGGCAATCAGCAGACAAGACAGACAGGTACGTTTGAAGTTGTTAGCAGCTCGTTATACCTTGATCAGACTGCAACAACCATCTACACTGCCAGCAAAGCGTCATACTGTCACAAAAAGCACACTCAACTTTTGTGATTTGACTGCAAATAGATTTATTTCAGTTACTTCCGTTGACATCATCAGCATAGAGACACACTTTTTCTTTTTTTACAATCACTAAACAGCAATTCCAATGGGATGTTAAGAGTACAATTGTGTGTGCGCCAATGGAGCTGTGCTATTGTTCTGCGTTTCTTTTTTTTCCTTTTAATTGAAGGTTTTATTGGCACACTGGCTAGATGCTAATTAATTTTGGCAGGTGTTGGCTGGTTTTATTTAACAGCATGTCAGATTGTTGTCCTCATAAACACTTTTACAGAGGGAGGGGTCCGGTGTCCTGCTTTACCTTTGTTGTTTTAACCCATTTTGGGCGGGAACCCCTTTTGGTGTTTTAAAGCATTATGTTATACTTTAGCTATTGAAAAATAGCAGATCTACAAGCTCATAGCGCGGAACCGAGTGCCGTGCTACGAGCTTGTAGGTCTGCTATTTTTGAAAAATCGTGAAAATGTGGCGTAAATCTTTGAATATATATTCTTTCAGAGCGTTTTTCAGAACGTTTTTAACTCATATCTTTTCTTCTGGGGAGGTCCCTGGAACAACATATTTTCAGATGGAGTTCGGCGGCCAATTACATATAATTATTGGGGTCCTTGACATGAAATATTGAGAACCACTGATATAGAAACATGAGGTTTTTCAGAAAACTGTCATGATTTAAAAGACATTTTAAAAATGTCCTCCTCAGGTCTAAATGTTTTAAAGGGCCCGTATGGATAGTGAACGTGAGGCAGCTTTTCAAAGCGTCATTAGTCATGCATAAAGGACTGTGTTGGTTCTTTAATACCAGCCCTGGGCTCCTGCTCTGAAGATCTCGCTTAATTGCCCACCTCTGTCACTCTCACATTTGGTGCAGAGCGTACAGTACAGCGCATACTGTGTGTGTGTGTGTGTGTGTGTGTGTGTGTGTGTGTGTGTGTGTGTGTGTGTGTGTGTGTGTGTGTGTGTGTGTGTGTGTGTGTGTGTGTGTGTGTGTGTGTGTGTGTGCACACGTGATTGTGTCTGTTCATCTGTGTCTGTACGCGTGTGTGTCCATACATTGCATGTTTGTGTGTGGGTGTGCCGTGGGTGCTCACTGCACGCGCGTGCGCGCATTAATTGCCCTCCGTCTTGCTGAGCGCTAATAAGCACATAAACCGAGTGAGGAGTTTAAGATGAGCATTAAAAGGGATTCAAACGCACCCCTCTGCATGCGAGGAATAATGACCCCATCATTTATCCCTCTCGCTGTGTGTGTGTGTGTGTGTGTGTGTGTGTGTGTGTGTGTGTGTGTGTGTGTGTGTGTGTGTGCGTGTGCGTGTGCATGTGTAGTGGTCCACCTGTTAGGGCTGACCTGGCATCTGCGTCATGGGGAGAACCAGCTGTATGAGAACGGTGTGAGCTCTGGGGAGCACCAGGAGGACAGCAGCAAGGTGCGGCCCACCAGCATCATGCACCCCCTGGACACACTGATCCCCGAGTACACACACACTGCAGACCGAGGTGAGTGGGAGACGCACACACACACACACAGTGTGTGTCACACACACACACACACACACACACACACACACACACATGGTAACAGCAAAGCTAGTTGTTCTCAAACATTTTCATGTCAAGGACTCCCAAATTGAGTAGTGTACTGTTTTTGGTGTCAAAAGTGCTAGGGACCCCCACAAGACACCAGAACCCCCTTTGAGGACCACGTGCACTACAGTATACAATACATGCACACACATTTATGCAAAAAGAAAAAAGGGGATGTCGGCAACTGCATAGTTACAGTAAATCAGGGGTGCCCAAAAGGTAGATCACATGGCATGCCCCTTGAATTAAGGTGACTTGATTGGTTGACATAAATGGGGCCTGTCAGCTCAAACCCACAATGCAATACTATGTTTTCAAGAGTGTTGCACACAATGCAACATCATGCAGTAGCATTACTAAGTTATATAAGAAAACCTACCAATTCTATTTCTCCTCTATTTCCTATTATGTAACTATTTCAAGCAAAGGGATACTAATTAGTTTGGTCAGTAGATCTTGTTGAGCTAGTCATTTTGAAAGTAGCTCTCAAGTCAAAAAAGTGTGGCCACCCCTGCAGTAAATCCTCAGTGTTCATTGAATTCTAAGAGAGTACAAATGGACTCCTAAGGGTCTCGAGTTGTTTTCTCATCAAGTGTTATTCTCTTGGGAGTTTATCCTTGCCCGTTTGAGCGTCTAAGGGCAGGAGTGGTAGTTTGTTTACTTCGTTAAGCACAAACAATAATCCATCAGCTTACAGTGTCATAGTGTTCCCATTCCAATTTTGTCTGCTTATTTCTTTGCTTCCTCCACCACCTTCCACTTTCACTTGTATTGTCTCTCCTGATTGGATCAAATTGGTATTCCGAACTGAAAATGTAGAAATGTTTTCTGTTTACTAAACAGCTGGAGAGACAGAGGGAGACCCGTTACTGAACAAACAGTCTATCGCTGATGATCTATATTCACGATTACCATCTGAATATAGATTAATTAATTACATCACATTATACTCCCTTTATCTTGGGTTAACGATCTTGAGATCACAGAATAGTATCGTCTCGTGATAATACATACCAGGAGTGAATGTTTCAACCATCATTTTAGTAATAACATGAAATGAAAACCATCCCTATATATTTTGTCTGCTGATGTCTTGTCATGTTTACATATGCCTTCAATAATGCTGAATGCTGTTATGCAATGATTTGCTGCTGCCACTGCATTGCACTGCCAATATACTGTACCGAGCTGTTTCTGGCACTGTTTATACCCGAATGTACGAGCCTGCACTAATACCTCATGCTTCTCTGGTTTCATACTTAACATGCAGTCCACTCTGTGCAGCCCTATTTGACAGCTCACCTGTGCACAGCATTTACTGTATCAGGCGCTCTTATCAAGAGAGACTTAGTAAGTGTGCGATCAGAGTAAATGGCATCAACCCTAGTCAACAAATGACAGAGTATGCTCACATAGTGTTTACAAGCATAGCGTTTAGAAAAATGGGCATACATGGTGACCTGTCAGTTCCTGAATGCTACTGAGCCATAATCCAATCAATCAAGCCTTGCACTCTGCAAAGTCAATGTCCACTTTATGTCCAACGAAATCGCCCGGTCATTGTCGACTGATAACAATGTTAGTCAATCCACTCTTTCAATCCTGTGCCATTGTGCTCCTCGGATAGTTTTGATTTGGAGAATGAGCATTTGGCAGTCGTGGCAGTGACATATAGGCCAACATTAAGTGCACTGACTGATTGAAGGTATGGTAATTCTTTACATGACAACGTACAGTATCAGCAATAAAAACAATGCCATTGTCTTGTCTGACACACCAAGGGCAACCGCCCCTCAATTTGACCCTTTGTCAAGTTGCGTACCGTCTGTGATCCCGCCTCCCTTCGCATCAATTGGTTGCTCTTCCGCTTCCTTGGTTGGACAAAAATCTTCTCTCTCCATCCACTACCATTGAAAAAACCTGTTTTTCATTTGCCTCGTATTGATATTGAATGCATTCAATTCTTATTTTAAATTTGACCTCGGTTAAAAGGAACATCTCGGGTGCACTAGTGACATACAGTATCATGGTATTTCTTTCTCAGCAAAAACGGGATATATAAACTAGCGCCTCTCAAAAAATATACATAGCAAACTCAGCATAAATAACCAGAAGGAGGCGGAGTGAGGCGGAACGAGCTTGCTGGTTGGTCGATGAGGGACCAATCAGAAGGCTGACCAGAGCAGCTGTGACAGGATCATGACAGGACAGCTGTGGGTGGATTTAACAAAACAACCTCATGTCAGTATTATGTTTGAATATTTTCTCAGACTCAAATTAGGTATTTTTGTGTAGCACATAAACAGTTATTAATGTGTTGGAAAAGCATTAACTAAGAAGCAAGTCTCTTGCACACCTACCTAAAGGCGACAGGTGCATATGAAGACCAAACGAGGGTCCGACGCACTGGAAAAGGAAAAAGCTTCCGCACACTCAGCGGCATTATTCTGACCGTGAGTTGGTCCGAACCCTAAACACACGCGAAGCCACGTTGTCGGACTAATGCTCGGTCGGAACTACCAGCGGATCCCCTGTCTCCCATTAAAGACTGAGCCTCTGCTTTCTGTATGAACAAAAATGCTATAAAATCTTCAATGATCCCACATGTTCACATTATCACACACACACACACACACACACACACACACACACACACACACACACACACACACACACACACACACACACACACACACACACACACCCCTATACCACCTTTATGTTCTGAATATTTATCCTGTTACAGTGGCAGCCGTGATCTCTAGCTCTTTATACACCACTATAGGCTACTGTATAAGTGCTCTATCGTAAGATTAAAATACAAAAAGAATCCTGCAAGCATAATGGAGCGGAGCAATTTTAATGACAGCGATTTAATGTTTCTACATTTATTAATATGGTGGTGAACGTTAAAATTCCTTCCGAAATGTAAATATGAATGTTTAAACGTTACGATTGGAATGAATGAATGTGCCTGAGACGTATGTCTGCTGGCGTGAATTCAAATCAGTTACTATTGGATTAGGCTGCTGGTCTGCATGCATAACACACATGAATGTTCCATTAGCACAGAGGAGCCGTCAGTCTGCCGATCAGGCCTGAAAGTATTAGTCATTCATTAGAAAGGCAAGGTAATTGGTTAATCATGTTCCCTCTTAGCTGCTGCGTGACTGGAATCGCCTTTGGTAGCTCTAGTTGTCTGCTGCCAGCCTGGGGAATTACTAACACCAATTTAACCCTGCGGTATTGGACATTAATTGAACGTGTTGCAGGTCATGGAGTGCAGGCAGGACAGAGCAACCTTCACGCTTAAGACCCGAGTCGGTCAGACAATACCGCGGACGCAGTCAGGTTCTGGCGTTCAGCCCTTTATCTCGCCTTTGCCGCGGGATCCGCAGCATGCAGCCGAATGCACTTCAGGCAGTTTGGGGGCGTCCCCAATGCAAGCTATTCTGATGAATCCTCACATTGTGTGGATTAGCGCCCTCATCAGCAGGCTAAATCCTGCGGTCGACGCCACTGGCGCGGGTCGGGAGAGGGGGGGGGGGGGCCTCACCTCCCGAGTATTGCATCACAACAATGCAATGTTTCGACTGCGGCGGCGGCTGATGAAAGCAGAGAATACCTTCAAATCAAAATGGGCAAAGGCTAAGCTGCCGATGTGAGGGTCTCAGATTAATCAAATTGGCACGCCGGAGATGGTCCCTCTGCGATAGAAGGGGGGGAGGAGATTAGACTCTAATCCAGTGTGGCAGATTATCACTCTCATCCTGCTGTATAGCCATCACCTCTCACACCAAGAGCCCACACAATCCTCAAGATTACACTCTGAAGGATGGAAGGAAGGAGAGGCCGGGGGAGAGGGGAGGGGATAAAAAGTTGACATGTCAGTGGAAGAGGAGAGGGCGCGGAAAGAGAGGAGAACACAATGATTGGAGTATCTTAATCTACTTGAACACTCTCCGTGTCAAAATGAGTAATCCACCATTTGAAAAGGACGTCACTCCCCAACTATTTCACACAGGATCCTATATATTCTATATATAGGATTGATGGTCAAGAGAGGATTGATATATTTTGATGGCCATCTATACAGTATAGGAGGTTGACGTCTTGGAACAACACATAACTAGTGCATAAGTAGTTGATATCCACAGTCACCTTGGGGTGACAGACAGTTACTCATGATGTAGCATGTACATTGTTAACACAAAGGCTCCTGGTTAGTTTAAGTGCCGAAACTCCAACATCCACTGTTCATTAGTTGCCCCCTCCTAATAGTTTGAATGGGTTAACCTCTGAAAACAAAAACGAAAATTAAAAAAGTGGAAAGAAGGAGAACAGAAAGGTGAATGTGATTAAATGCAGAGTATAAATGACAGGTATGTGCAAATGTCCCTGGCCAATCCCCCAACAACTACTATGAAGGGGACACATTTATGTAAGGGATAATATCTGGCTAGGTGGTCATTGTCGGGAGATAATTCACCGACAGGGAGTTTAATCACCGAGGCGAAGCCGAGGTGGTTACACTCCCTGAAGGTGAATTATATCCCGACAATGACCACCTAGCCAGATATTATCCCGCTTATTACATGGCTAACTAACATAAATTAATCCATTGATCCAAAACACAACAAAAAAAGTATTCCATAACTTCGCGCTGGCTGAGTCTGCCCAGCTGCAGGGCTGAAGCACTGTCGGAAAACAAGGAAGTGAGTTGATCAAATAGAATCCATTTTCGGGTCCAGCTGCTTCGTCTATTTCTCGCTCAAATGTTTTCAAAAACATTTTTAAGAGCAATGTTTAGCTGTAAATTACATTGTGTGTCAGTAGTGTGTGTGTTTACATGGCTGTTATGTTGGAAACGGCAGTAAATCAAGCGGGCGCAGCCGCGCAGCTGGTGGTGCTCAGAGGGTTTGATTAGGCAGCGGTCATTATACAGCGGAGCGGTCATTATCATGAGATAACTCACCGCTGAATTAAGCGATTGACCAATCAGAATCAAGCATTCAACCAAGCCATGTAATAATATGATTTATTATTGTAGATCGAGAGTAAATCTGCATCCTGCTGTTTGGACGCTCCCAGTCAGATATAACAGGGGGAGATGACACAGAGAAGCACACGCAAGCGCACATCTGTGAAACGATAAGAACATCCTAATCTCCTGCTCCTTCTTTCTCATGTAAAGTTGGCTATCAGAGATTGTCTTCCTGTTTCATGTGCCAGCCGTACAGAGAGGCAGGGCTCAGGTCGTCCACAATGACTGCAGAACTTCAGAGTGGGTTTACATTCAGACTCTTTTTGGCTCCCACCTCGCAAGGGCGCCGAGCCGCTCGCAGCAGCGCCGCGCAAACCACTAATTGACAAGTGGTGTCAGACTGCCATGCGCTTCTGCTGTGTGCCGTCTCCGCTGGAGTTTCTAGATAGCACCAGGGAGCTCTCCGTGGCCCTCCGCACATAAAAGCCTTTCTAATTAGAGCTACTTTAATTGCCACTCGCCCCCACAATAATCAACCTCGGGCTGCGGGCGGGCGCTCCTCCGCATATGCACGCACTCACACACTAACGCGCCAGCAAAAACTCTTTCGCACCTGCCATTTGAGGCACAACCTGCATCCAGATACGGTATCGGAGATAATGAGCGATGTCAACAACACGCCGCTATGCGCTCAGACCTGTAATCTGGTTTTGTGGGCACACTCTGTGGGCGTGTCGATGAGGAGGTGCGATGCTGGGAGACGTTTACACAATGGTGTTAACATCTCTTCTTCTCCCTTCAACCACTTCAAATGCACACCGATGTTACATTTAGATTAGGGTAGTGTTAATGAGGCCACATGTACGCACGCTCACACACACACACACACACACACACACACACACACACACACACACACACACACACACACACACACACACACACACACATTCGATACTGTGCATTTGGATCATTATGACAGTATACATAGTGTATTATACGAGTTCATGTTTATTTGTATATTATTGTGTTCTGAATTTTCTCTGATTCACTGGCATACATCTGAACCACTGATATTAGCCAATGCAGGATTTCATTTCATTTTATTGTATTCATACATCCATCCCTGACCACTGATATGAGCCCAGGATTTCATTTCATTTTATTGTATTCATAGTATACTGTACATCCATTCCTGACCACTGATATGAGCCCAGGATTTCATTTAACTTTATTTGATTGTATTCTTATCAAAGCACTACGAACTGAAATGGGCCCAAGTAAGTTTACATAAAACAAATTGGTGATACTTGCTAAGATATTTTAGAGAGGGGATATTTTGTATCCTTTCTTGTGGACTGGTTGCAGACAATACATGCACATATTTGTAAATTAATTTTTATGGGTATTTTTTTTCTTTTTCAGTTGGATATTGTTTCAGTTGGATATTGTGATATATTACATTTCTTGCAATCCTTATCGAGTGTCACATATCGCCACAGTTATCGTGTCGTGAGCTACACATATCGCCACAGTTATCATGTCGTGAGCTACACATATCGTCCCAGCCCTACTTCGCAACCTTCAGTACGGCGACTCGCTTGCCTGAGTTCGCTCGGTGGTGCCTCTCGTGGCTCAAGTCACCTTCAGGCTGCGCGCCTCCGTCGGTGAAACCGAGTGCACCTTTTCCAATTGTACTGTGACATAAATACTCTAGATACGCATGCACTATGACTAATGCTGCATTCACATGGGATCAGGCAGACGGCAGACGACAAACCGGAAGTTATTTTAGTGAACGGGAGCAGCCAGAGCCTGCGACGGTAACGGCAGACAGCATCAATGTTAAAATATGTAGTCTTTTTACCGTTCAGTGCCGTCCATCAGTTGGTGCCGTTTGCCATCTACCACTTGCCTGATCCCATGTGAATGCAGTACTCACACACACGTGCATGGAAATATGTGCACTGGGCTGTGACTTCCTCTGGAGGAGCAGATGAAACAGGGGAGGTCTTCCGTCAGAGGGTTCCCTTCCCTAATCAAGTACGTCGGAGTTGGAGAATAATATTACGGTCAGCGCGGAGACGCCCGGGCCATTATTAATGATATGAAACCATACAGGCTGACATGCAGCAGAGAGGCATATTGCCTCATTATAATGTGAGGATGATGAAATGGCGAGCTCGCGGCGTGCCATCCGCAGGCTGCGGGGATGCCATTGTATAAACCACTGGATAAAAGCGGAGGAGTTTGGGCTCGAATTGCTTTCACTCTATTTGACGTTTGCTCAGACGCTGAGCTGCTGGAAAATGGCCTGTAGATGGATGGAATGTGACACAAACTGAGAAAGAGGGGCTCTTAAAGAGCACATCAATATTCTAGGCTGCGTGTGGGGAGGGAGAGAGAGAGAGAGAGAGAGAGAGAGAGAGGAGGGGACCGGAGGAGAGGAAGGGGAAGTGTGGAGGTGCCGTGTGTGTGTCTGTGAAAGAAAGAAAGAACAGGAGAAAGAGGGCAGGTATGTGTACTTGTGTGCATGCGTACGCACGCGCTGGGTGCATAATACGTGCCTCTGCGTGCATGTGCGCAAATGTTGGCGGAGGGAGGTGATGGTACATCGGTCTCATCGATTTTCTCACGCTGTGAAACGGTCTCAGGATAATACATGGACGCGCAACACGTGCACGCGCATGCACACACAAAGCTCAAAGCCCACAGTCTAAAGCTGATCTAACTCTCAAAAGCTGTAGCACGTCCTGCCAGCTGTCTTACCTCGCGTCCACAGCACCGTCTAATGCAACCGCATTACCGTCACAAGCTCAAACATTGTTTATGAACTCATAACTGGAGCTTACCCAGCAAAAGATGGAGCTGATGTTAGCCTGATGTAACACTGCTCTGTATAGCACTCAGTCTTGACATTTGGATGCTGCAGGGAGCGGTGAGGGAGATAGATGCATCAAAGAGAAGAAGAAAGGGAATCAAAGTCAAAATTGATTTGCCACTTGTCAGTCGGCAGACTCAAAACCTTCTCTTTGATAAGAAAATAAATATCATATAATATCTTCCACAGAAAGGGTTTTACTAGAGTATTTAGGGCGAGCATGCCTTCACACTTGATTTGCCCTCCGGTCTCCCCGCGAATCATACTTTCTTCGGCGGTTAGCGACTTAGTGCTCAAAATGAATTATTTAAACTTGTGGTTTTGTTTCAAATGAGCATCTGCGATAATGCCATAATCCCGCCCGGGCTCTTTGCTTTTCTCTGGATGTTGAGGCGAAGAAAACTAGTGAGATTAGCAAGACACTGGTTCTGAACATGCGGTCCTGAGACCCCCAGTGGTCCCTGGGGGTTTCCACGGGGTCCCCAGCTAAATGGCAGATAGTTGGAACCAAATGGACCCTTAAAGTTGTGTAAATCTGAGTAAAAACTCTCAGAGTTAGAATTACACAGAGGATTTTACAGTGTATATTGCTGTCCCAGAGATAAACAACAAAAACAACAATCGTATCACACTTACTTACGTAGGCCTTTAAATTCCCTGAGGAACATACATAGGCCATTGATGACACTAGGCCTTGTGCCTTCATCTCCTGCTCTGTGGTTCTTCTCCAGGTGGCTCTAGGCCTTCCTCTCTTCCTCTTGGGTTCCATGTTAGAGCATGTTTTGTGATTGATCTGTTATGCCTTCGAAGTGTGTGACCTATCCAGTTCCATTTCCTCCTCCTGATTTGTGTTTCTATTGTGTCTTGTCTAGTGAGATCCCACAGGAGATGGTGTTAGGGCAGTAAATTCATAGGAGGTGTCGGAGGCAGCGGTTGAAGAATGTCTGTGTCTTGTTGAGTATGTTGGTAGTTATCTTCCAGGTTTCTGAACTGTACAGTAGGGTGGATTTGATGTTTCGGTTAAAGATTTGCAGTTTGGTTTTGTGTGATATCTTTTGCTTTGCTGATAAGATGTTGAATGTGATCCTTCTGGCACTGACATCCTCTTCCGTCCACAGTAATTGTGCTTCCTAGGTATGTGAATCTGGCTACCTCCTCTAGCTGATGTTGGTCCATAGTTATTGTAGAGTCCCTCTTATTGTTGATCCGCATTACCTTGGTTTTTGATGCGTTGATTTTGAGCCCAAGCGCAGCGGCTGTTGTCTCTAACTTGGATGATTTTTCCTGCATCTGTTGGTGCATGTGTGCTAGGAGTGCTAAATCATCAGCAAAATCCAGGTCTTCCATCTGTTCGGTCAGGCTCCACTGTATGCTGGTTCGGCTATTGCTAGTTGTTTGTGCATGTCATGATCCAGCCTATACAGAGGATGAACAGGAAGGGTGAGAACATGCATCCTTTCCACACCCCAGTCAGGACCTCAAAGGCCTCTGATAGGCAACCTTCATGGACACAACACTGCAGCCCTCAGTAGGTGTTCTTGATTATGTTAATCAACTTTGGGGGAATGCCATAGTGTGCCATCGGTCTCCACAGCCTCTCCCGATCCACACGGTCAAAAGCCTTTTCAAAATCTATGAAATTGACATAGACATGAGAGTCCCATTCTATTGACTGTTCAGGCTGAAGCAGCCTGGTTTTCCCTCAGTTTACCATCGACTGCCTTTTGGAGCGTCTCCAGTAGGATGCAGTTGAGAAAGCAGCATTATGCCTCTGTAGTTTTTACACTCCTCAAGGTCTCCTTTCTTGGGAATCTTAACAATGATGCCATCTCTCCAATCTGATGGGACATTTTCTTCCTCCCAGATAGTTTGCATGAGCTGGTAAAGCATGTTGGTGGAGGTTGCAATGTCTGCATTGAGGGCTTCGGCTGGGATCTCGTCTGCCCCCTCTGCCTTGCCTCCTCTCATGGCCTTAATGCCTTCTTAACTTCTGTCTTGGTGGTGGGGTTGCAGTTTATCTCCAACAGGTTTGTGGCTGGTGGGATCTCTGCTGTCTGTTGGGGTATAGTAGCATGTGTGTTTTAATGTCCACTTGTGTCTGTTGAAACTTGCCTATGAGTTTTTTTTTGTAGTCATGTAAAGTTCTTTAAGATTGTTGTCTCCACCAGGCCGAAGACATGGGGAGAGAGTATGTTTTGCACTCTGTCCGTGTGTGTGTGTGTGTGTGTGTGTGTGTGTGTGTGTGTGTGTGTGTGTGTGTGTGTGTGTGTGTGTGTGTGTGTGTGTGTGTGTGTGTGTGTGTGTGTGTGTGTGTGTGTGTGTGTGTGTGTGTGTGTGTGTGTGTGTGTGTGCGTGCGTGCGTGCGTGCGTGCGTCCGTCCGTCCGTCCGTCTTTTACCAGCTAATCTCCGGCACCGTTAACCCGGTCGATGCCAAACTTTGCACACACACTCCCTGGATGCCAACGATGAACCCAAATTTTCCCGAATGGCCTGTTATAGGCGCCACCAGGAAGCTGACTTTTGAAAACCAATTATTTTTATATTACTCCTCCAGACTCTGTCCAAAAATCCCGCAAAAACACACTATCTCTATAGTCATGTGTTCAAGACAGATCTGACGGATATTTCATATTCCATCCTAACATTGGCTTTCAAAGTTTGCAGGATTGGCCCGTTTTGAACAAAAAGCCTCAAATCATGAACGCAGCGTGCAATTTAAGTGAAATCTTTCACAGACTTTCCTACTAGGCTAAGGAATACCTTTTCACATTGGCCTATTTATTATATTGCTACCAACAGCTGGATTTCTGCAAAACCCATTTTTGGAACAAAATGCCTCAAATCATCCAATTGCCATCCAAGGCGTAAGAAGAAATGGCACCCTTTTCACATTGGCCTATTATAGTGCCACCAGGAGGCCTGCCCTGGTGCAGACCTGTAGCCTGGCTTGGCCAGCCTCATAGCGGAGATTCACTGAAGATTCTTCCCCGCATATGAGTCTGGACTTCGGCCATAGGCAGCTTGAAAAGTGGGCGTTAGTAGTTGCCTTGACAGACAGATCCATCTAGCCAATCAGCGTAACAAAAAGCTGACGTCACCACACAGTGCGCTGGTCCGCTCCTCATACCACGGCAACCACGCTAAAAACAACAAGGTCTGTTTAATAGTTTCTACTTATACGTGAGCGAGATATGTCGGATATATGTCAGAGTCTATATCTGAAATAACTGCTGTTCTTATCGTTTCTGTGTAAACTTTTAAACTTGTTGCGTTGAGGGCAGCCATTGTTGTTTTGAAAGTCCTGCAGCATGAATGTTACGTCACCATATACACATGAACCAATCAGAGGCTGCTTTTCACTGTTGTACGGACAGCCGTTGAAACGCAGTCACTGATTGGCCCGATTGGCCCCGGTCATTTTCTGATTTCTCCAGCTTCCGCATACACTCTGTCAATGAGCCCGAGTCCAGACTCATATGCGGGGAGGAAACATCAGTGAACCCTCGCTATGAGTCTGGCCGCGCCAGGCTAGCAGACCTGTGCCCCGAGGGGCACTTTATCTAGTTTTTTCCTGCTGCCTCCTCTGCCTGTTGTTCCGGGTACTCAGTGTACTTTTTTTTTTAACTTAATTTTTATCCTACGATTTTGTAACCCATTTTTTCACCCAGTGTAATGTAATCCTGGGCGCTACACTTCCTCTGCCAACCTGGGCGGGCAGTGGACTGACCTCATGCTTCCTTCTATGCATGAGGAGTCCAAGCTGCTTCTTTTCACCTGACAGGGGAGAGTTTCCCCGGTTAGAGTTTTTGGAGTTGGTTTGTTAGTCCCCTCCCGGCCTCCCCCTAACCTGTAGTCTTCCAGGCAATTGATTACAGTCTGACCACGTGAGACCAAGATCAGACAGGTTCTGGGTCGATTGATTGATTGATTGTTTGATTGAACATTTCATTCACAGTATGTAGATTTTGTAGAATGGGTATACAGTTCAAACGAAAGTACAGGTCAATACAAAACCTGCTACTGAGGATATAACCAGGAAAAGCACTTGGGGTCCTCCATTTTCAATTCATCAGAACATTTAAAGACGTACAAATATACACTTCTATGAAAAAAAGGAAATCATCATCAAAGGGGGGGAAATGTGTACAGTATGGGAAATGAAAGAATGAAATGAATTTAACCCCTTGTTTGAGCTGAATCTGGGTTGCACGTGGTTAGTTGAACTCCCTCTGGTGTGAATGTGGACATTGTTGACATTAAGGAAGTATTTAGACAGGTACATGGGTATCTTAGTGGTGTAGCGAATCTTGTATACCAGGCCCATTGCAAGTTGCTGTACTCATCAATCCTAAGCCATTCCAGCCAATCAAAATGGGCAGGGGTGAGGTGGGTCCTGGGAGTAAGGCAGAGTAGTAGTCTGACCAGTTTGTTTTGGGATGTCTGGAGCCTTGTTTTAAGCGCCTTTTGAGATGCTGCATGTGGTACCATGAGGTGCATGCATAGTTGAAGAAAGTTTAAATGGGGTCTTCAAGGTGGTTTTGTTGACCTGTGATTTGATCCTGTATCAGGAATCTTGTTCTTTGATTGACTTTTTGGATGACATTGATGGCCATTTTATCAACGGAAAGATTTGCCTTCAGGATGGAACCTAGGTAGGTAATTTCATCCTTTCTTGTGATAATATTGTCACCCACTTTAACTGAGAAGCCTTCGGCCTTGCTGAGATTACTATTTGATCCAAAGATAATGGATTCAGTTTTTCCCAGGTCCAGGTGTAATGATAGTTTATCTGGGTACAAGCTGACACGACGGGAACTATGCACAAAAACACATTTCACACACTTTTTTACTTGTACAGTTGGAGGCCATCGATATTGTCCTTTTCTTTTTGCTGAGGTTTGCGTGATCTGCGCAAAAGGACAGTTAACCCATTTTGGGCGGGAACCCCTTTTGGTGTTTTAAACATTGTTATAATTTAGCTATTGAAAAATAGCAGATCTACAAGCTCATAGCGCGCCACCGAGTGGCGCGCTACGAGCTTGTAGGTCTGCTATTTTTGAAAAATCGTGAAAATATTTATTTCAGAAAACTGGAGGATTTAGAAGGATTTTTTTTTATTTTTGAGGTCAGGCCTAAATGGGTCAAATGATAAGGGACAATATCGGTGGCACCCAACTGTATAGCTGTGATGTGACAATAAAGTTGATTCTGATTCTGAAGCTGTCCCGGCCGGCACGTCAAGCCCAACCAACTCCTGCTACTGTGTAGTGAAAGTTGCGTGTAGGGCAGGCATTCCATACTAGCGGCGCGAGACAGAATCCTATCACACTTGGGATCACTTAAATTAAAACGCTTTAGAACCGCTGGGGTGGAGAACCGCGAAGGACGGGGGAAAAAATAGAACGAAACCTCCTTCAAGTGGCCATTTTGTCATTATGTCAGCAGTCTTGCTGAATTACACGCGTAAGGACGGGAGAGCGGTGGTCTTGTCACTGAGTGAATGAGTTTGTGAATTGACAGAGCTGTCTGTCTCAGGTGTAGCCCCAGGCGAAGCTTGCTAGAAGGTGAGGACCTGAGAGTAATGGAGTAGCACAGGCCAACAGCATTATCTCCTCTCCTCCTGGCTGTGACTGACACTCATTAGACTGCAGCCAGCAGAGAGGAGGAGGCTGCACCACTTATTAAGGTGCTTCCTCACCACCATTCCAAGTAATTAGAAGCACCTTGCGCCGTTGTATTATTTTCTATTCATCCCGCAGCAAACTATCGCTCGGCTGTGTGTCTCTCTCTCCCTCCCTCTCTCTCCCTCTTTATTTCTTTGTCTCTCGCTATCTCTCTCCCTCTTCTGTAGCGTTATTAATTCTGTCCATGCTAATCTGTTATAGATTCAAAATTTAGTCCAGTTGAACGCAGACAGAGATCACGCACACGTACACGCACGCACGCACGCACGCACGCACGCACGCACGCACGCACGCACGCACGCACGCACGCACGCACGCACGCACGCACGCACGCACGCACGCACGCACGCACACACACACACACACACACACACACACACACACACTTGTCAGAGCCGTAGGCCTGGTTAGCTTGTAGCGGTGTGCTGCATCACAGTCTCAGGGATAACGGCATTAATTGCACAGACAGTTCAGTTCCATTGAAAATAGATTAAAGGTGTAATTGTTTTACCTGAACAACCCTGAGGCCAGAGAAATTAATTAGACCTGGTGTCACAAATCTGAACGTGGCTCATCTCCTTACTCTGCCCGACCGTCACACATGCACACACACACACACACACACACACGCACGCATGCACACACACGCACACAGGCACGCATGCTCAAAAACACATACACACAGGTGTTACACTGTACACTGTACAGACTATACCGTAGTAACAGTGTTTTTGTCAAAGTGTGTCTTAATGTTGCAACTTCATTTCGTGTGTGCGTGCATGCGCACAGTGTGTGCGTTTGTGGTTCAAAATGTGACAGGTGGGATCATTTTAGTTTTCATAATTTGTATTTCATATAAAAGATGAGTATAAGAAGATTGGAGCTGATCATAAATCATTTGCTTAGATTGACCCTACAGGTTTGGAACGGAAGCTTATTGATATGTTTGTTTTCAAGACTGGACTTATTATTTATTAGATAAGATAAGATAAGATGTATTGATCTAAATTCAGGTGCCATAGCAGCATGTTGGAAAAGGCAGGAAAGTCACAAGTAAAAGAAAACTACAACAAGCTAAGTTAAGTATAGATAATGCTGTGTCTCTAGAGGTCTGTGTATACAGCATGTGAGCCGAGCCACCCACCACCCATCTGTCACCTTATCAATACACACATCACATACACCCACCACCCATCACATACACCCACCACCCATCTGTCACCTTATCAATACACACATCACATTAGCATCACAGCTCCAAGTTTCATATTTTCATTTATACTAGGACATTGATTCACTTTTCCTTTATGGACTCACCGCTGTTGGCAACAGAGGATGAAAATGACGGTTGATATCGACATTCGTTTAGTTTTAGTTTTTTGTATCATTTATTGAAAGTGATCGACAGTCAGTTTGAATTTCGCACTTCTCTCCCCCCGTGGCAAGGTTGATCTGATCTGTTAAAGAGGTGGAACTCATGCGTTTGTGTACATCAGCACGTTTACTATAAACCTGGCTGCTCGCCTGCCACAACAGGAATAAACAGATCAGCCGCATTGAAAGAGATGTTTGAAACGGAAGGTGTCAAACGGACGGTGTCAGGTTGGGGCTGCAGCCGGGGTGATTGACAGCAGTAATGTGAGGCGGCATGCAGGGAGGCCTGCAGGGGACCGAGGCTCCACGCTCCCCATGGAACTGACTAAATGCAGCCTGCCTTCTCTCTGTGGCTGAACACTGGATTATCATCTTCTACTGCTGAGAGAGAGAGGGAGGGAGGGGGGTTGGGGCGCGGGGAAGAGACCCAGAGAGAGAGAGAGAGAGAGAGCGAGAGAGACAGAGAGAGACAGAGAGAGAGAGAGAGAGAGAGAGAGAGAGACCCAGAGAGCGATATAAGGGTTTTCCTCTCTTTGCAACAGTAGCTTAAACTTGGCACTGCCTCCTCTCCTCTCCTCTCCTCTCCTCTCCTCTCCTCTCCTCTCCTCTCCTCTCCTCTCCTCTCCTCTCCTCCCTCTCCCCTCTCCTCTCCTCTCCTCTCCCCTCTGACCCGAGCAACCCTCCGCACCACCTTTTGTATTCTGTCCCTGTGTTGCATCACATACAGCCAGGAACTAGAGAGTAATTAAATCAGAGGAACCCGCCAGGTCATCTGACTGCACACCTGCCTTTCTGTCTGTCTGTCTGTCTGTCTGTCTGTCTGTCTGTCTGTCTGTCTGTCTGTCTGTCTGTCTGTCTGTCTGTCTGTCTGTCTGTCTGTCTGTCTGTCTGTACCTGTCTGTCTGTCTGTCTGTACCTGTCTGTCTGTCTGTACCTGTCTGCCTGTTTTTGCCTGCCTGCCTGCCTGCCTGCCTGCCTGCCAGCGAGTGCACTCTGCCATGCTGCCGAGCTCTATTCATGTGCTGTTCATCTCTGGTTGAATAAAAGGCATGGCCTCCTTGGGACCTGCACCCATCCATGCCTCTGCTGGCTGTAGCGGTGCAGTGGATTAGCATTAAAGGAATAGACTGCTGAGGTGGACAGCGGCCCATTCATGCAGGAATGCATGAATACATAGCTCAGGTCTGCCAAGCTGCTTTTGTTCCCTAGGTATGTGTGCGGCGGGCTGTGGGGTCTTTTGTCCTCCACACTAGACTCCTGTACCTCAGCCTTCCCTTTTATTATTGGGCTAGTGGACTGATTTTATTCTCTGCCCCATCATTCTGTTTTTTTCCTCCATCCCCCTCTTTTTCTCGGTACAGTTGGATTCAGTTCAGTTTTTGTCGTGTGAGGTTTTTTTTGCCGATGCAACATTTTAAATGCACAACGATTATGCATCAGAGCACACCCGGAAAGAACGGCAGTAGCCAATTAATTAATCATAAATGCATGCTATATTTTCTGTCTGTCTGTCTGTCTGTCTGTCTGTCTGTCTGTCTGTCTGTCTGTCTGTCTGTCTGTCTGTCTGTCTGTCTGTCTGTCTGTCTGTCTGTCTGTCTGTCTGTCTGTCTGTCTGTCTGTCTGTCGCTCGCTCGCTCTCTCGCTCTCTCGCTCCCCTTCCCTCTCATCCTCTCCCTCCCTCCGTGCGTGTGTGACAGTACATGTGATATATGCGCTCCGGCCTGTGGGTGTGTGTGTGTGTGTGTGTGTGTGTGGCGTCTCGGTAATGGAGTGGTAAAGCTGCAGGCATTATAGATTGAGCGCAAGTGGCCACGTCCATGAATCTGGCCCCTAACCATTGCTCTGCCTTTGTGGCCGTAACGATCGCCTTGCTCCCCTTCTGTCACCGTATTTCCACCATCTTAGTTTAGGGGGCAAGGATATATCTCTCCATAAAGGGCGACACAAAGAGGGCCCCGGCGAAGCCTCGCCCCGTGCAAGCGCACAAAAGGAGATGGGCCGCTTCAGGCGATAAAGACTGAGAAGGGGAGGGGAGAGAAGAGCGGAGAGGAGAGGCAGCCAATGGCCATGAGTCAGAAAACCCTATTCTCTATATACACAAAAGACACAAACCTCACTCAGACATTATCTGTATGCCACAAGCTTGTGTGTGTGTGTGTGTGTGTGTGTGTGTGTGTGTGTGTGTGTGTGTGTGTGTGTGTGTGTGTGTGTGTGTGTGTGTGTGTGTGTGTGTGTGTGTGTGTGTGTGTGTGTGTGTGTGTGTGTGTGTGTGTGTGTGTGTGTGTGTGTGTGTGTGTGTGTGTCACAGTGCGTCACATTCCTCCTGTCTTGTTAGAGCATGCTAATACAGTCCATGACAAAGCTCCGGTAGACAGCCCTCGGACAAAACACTTCCCGTTCTCAAGCAGTTCATCTTTGCAGTGCACAGCGCCATGAGTTACCAGCCAGCGGTGGCTTTCAAAGGCGGGGAGCCGCACATCCACTCTGTCATCTCAGACGCCTATTCAATTTGACTTCATTAGCAAGACCACTGATCAAAGTGACGTTTAAGGACATCAGATCGGCCATTAATTGCCTCCGCCGATGTTGAATGGAGCTCCTTGTCCACGTTAATAAAGGCGTGATTGATGAACTGAGTGCTATCTAATGTCTCGTGTGTGCTGCGTTTCTATTTGGCCCTTTGCAGCGGTGGTCACTCAAGTACTCAACACAATGTACTTGAGTAGATACTCCTGGTCAAATATTACTCAACTGCACGTGAAAGTTGCTTAGTCCAAGTTTGTACTGTGCTTGCTTTTGTTCCATGTCCCTGCATTGCGGTATTATCAAGTTGTTGCTATTTGTTTGTTTCTTTTATTCATAATGTAGTGGAGTCAAAAGGTACAATATCTGTCTTTGAAATGTACTGGAGTGAAAACCATGAGCTTAAAACAAAACAATATCCTCAATAAAGTACTCATTTGTTCTCTTCAAATAAATGTTCTCCTTTATCCCATTAAGACCTGGAACGCATAATGTCTCTTTAGCTTTTATCCACTTTTAACCATTATTTTATACTTTACTAATTGAAAAATAGCCGACAAGCTCATTGGGAAATGGTGAAAATGTGTGCAAATCTTTGAATATATATTCTTTCACAGCAATGTCTTGGACTTTGGATCTTTCCTTCTGGGGGGTCCCTGAAACAACATTCAGATGGGGGTCGGGGGCCAATTTTTGGGGTCCTTGACATGAAATAGTTTGAGAACAACTTTTTATTTTATTTTTTTGAATACTCTCATGATTTAGAAGACATTTAGTAGAATCTGGTCTTAGGTCTTAATGGGTTATTCACCCCCACCTCCTCCCTTTGCAGAGAAGTGGGTGCGTGGGCGCGCCATCGACCGGGGCGAGGTGGACATGGGCGCGCAGCAGAGCCAGTCCATCCCACCGGGACTGTTCTGGAGGTTCCACATGACGGTGCACCACCCCACCTACGTCAAGTTCAACCTGTCGCTCTCGCACAACGCCCTGCTGGGGGTCTACGGGCGCAGGAACGTACCGCCCACACACACCCAGGTACTACCGCCCACGCACACCCAGGAACGTACCGCCCACACACACCCAGGTAGGTCTACGGGCGCAGGAACGTACCGCCCACACACACCCAGGTAGGTCTACGGGCGCAGGAACGTACCGCCCACACACACCCAGGAACGTACCGCCCACACACACCCAGGTACTGCTGCTGCCGCTACTGCTGCTCTTTAATTGCACTCTTTATTTTTCTTTCCGTAGAAATTATGAGGCTTTCAAAGCTATTTGTTTATCTGATTGTCTCACAGGTGTCATGTTGACTGTTGAGAGATTTTGGTCTAGATTGGAAGTTTTCCACAGTTTTCTTAATTTGGTTGTCATCTCCAATTGATTCTGCAGATTTGATGGCCTCATAGATTTGTTTGTTTGTTTAACAGCACTATCATCAGTGTTAAATTACCAGTTTTTGTTTGTTTGTTGTTTACAAATTATCTTTGTTAATTATCTTGGATTCATGTCTGTATCTTGTTGTATCCAAGTTTTATAACAAAAGATTGGTGGTTCCCCCTGTAGTAACTCTGAGGACCCCTTAAGTGTTGCGGACCCCCTGTTGAAGACCCATAAGTGGTTAATGCATTCCTTAACGTACCCTAACGCACCATTATTACTTGAAAGTAATACGTAAGAATGAAAAGAAAAAACATTTTGGAAAGTAACTTCGCCAACACGGGTAGTACAGTGTGTGGAATGCCATTGTGCTGTACCTACATAAAAGGCAGCCCCGCAGACAGACCGACGCGCGCTCTCGAACACAGCACACACTGAGTCATCTGCTTTTCAACATCGGCGCGCCCCTGCTCTCGCCTGCATGAAGAGGCCTAATTAGCTGTTTTTGACACCCGTGTGACACACAGCCCTCAGGGGGGGAGAAAAAGACTCCACGAGCTGCACTAGTTCAAGGAGGTTTGAAGAAAGAGAGAGATGAGTAGTGTGGGGAGGTAGGAGGGCAGGACCGAAGCAGAGGGAGAGAGAGAAAGAGAGAGGTTTTCGACAGACACTGTAACAGTGTGTTGTACTTGAAGGCCTGCTTGGTGCTATTAGCACAACGTCGGCTTATCGAACCAGTCACCTTGGAGCTCTGTAGGCAGACGACTCAACAATGCACTCTCCTGCTTTCTGTCTTGCTCTGTTTGTGTTGAGTTTATTTCGTCTGCAGACCAGCTCATTTCTCCATCACTGTTATACTTTAGAATTGTCATACACAATAAACATGCTGTATGCATTTTCTAAATGATTGTTTGTACAGCTATATCAGCATCGCCCCATCATTCAGAAATCAATTAAATAACGTATTGTGATGTCAAGAATGGAAGTCCATCCTGGTAAACACCCAAGCTCTGTGATAAAAAATAAATACAAGGATACTTATTATTATCATCCCTACCGGATGACCCTGTACACTCAAGACACTGCTCCGGCTGCCCTTAGATCTCCATATATGGAGCTGAGCTGTTCTGACATTCCATATGTTGATCTGACCACATCAAACCCTGTACACTCAAGACTCCATATTTGGGCCATTCTACCGAATTGGTTCAAATTGCAGTCCCACAATGAAAAACAAATATTAAAAAACTATTTAGTGTTCAGACTTTTCACTGTAGTAATGTCATAGTATGGTCTAATTAATCACAATACATTCATTGAGATAATATAAAATTAAATATATAAAAAAACATCCTTTATATGTTACTTCCTATTGGAAGGTGGCTGTCCCAACCTCTAACCCCTAAATTTAAATTCATGAAAAAGTACTTAAAATATGTTTTTTTTAATATCCCCATTTGATTTCTTTTATAGGGAAGTTGAAATAATGAAATTGATTTTGTAGATTTCTTTTAAATTAAAAAACTTGTTTTCATGTCACTACCGAAACAGAAAGAGTTTAAGTCCATAGATGGAGCCTGATTTAAGCCACACCCCCACACTCTTCACCAAGAAGTGACATAGACTTCATGTTCATCATGTACAGGGAGGAATTGGGGAAAAAAAGATTAAAATAAGTATCTTTATTCAAAGGTGAAAGTCTATGTTTCGGTAGTGACACATTTTGGGAGAGGAAAGATATTCCAATACATTATTAAAATACTATATGATAATTGACTGTGTCCCTTAGATCTGGTGCAACATGAATATGGTATCCATAGCATACAAACTTCACACAATTTCCAACTCTGAATTTGAACCAATTCGGTAGAATGGCCCATATATGGCAGAATTCAGAATTCATTCCATATGTTGATCTGACCCCTCATGCCAAAGCGCATGGGGCCAGTCCAATGGCGGCTCCATGCGGCTAGTATTTTAGTAATACAACATAAACATTACAGAGAGTTTAGTTGTTAGTTGTTTTGTTTTTTTGCCTTTATTGATAGATATATACAGTAAGTAGACAGGAAACGGGGAGAGAGATGGGGGGAAGACACACAGCAAAGTTCGTCGGGATCGGGACTCAAACAATGTATTTCAAACTCCAGCTTGTTACACTCCAGCTCTGCTTGACTAGCGCTCGAGCGCTGTTTTCTGCCCCCTCAATGGCGTCACTCTCCTAGTCTACACCACTCTAGTGCCGTCGAAATAAACAACTAAAGTGAAAGTAAAAAGTCTCGTTTCTGTGCTGTCCTCCATTCAGTTTGACTTTGTGAAGTTGCTGGATGGAAAGGCACTGCCCAGGTCCCTGGCCGATCCCATCTCTGCCGCCAAGCCTCCCAAAGGCCTGCTGCTGAGCGTTCTGCAGGAGACCGGCTTCATCGAGTACATGGACCCTGGAACCTGGCACCTCGCGCTCTACAACGATGGACGCAACCTGGAGCAGGTGCTGCTCCACAGCACGCCCATAGGTGAGTAGGGGTACTGCAGCGGTTGTGCAAATTATCATCTTTCCTTTCTCTTCCCTTTTCTTTCGAAAAATATCCTAGCCTGGCTCCAGCCCTGAATCACTGCCCACGCCCATTAAATATCCTAGCCTGGCTCCAGCCCTGAATCACTCTATCTATCTATCTATCTAAATATCCTAGCCTGGCTCCAGCCCTGAATCACTCTATCTATCTATCTATCTAAATATCCTAGCCTGGCTCCAGCCCTGAATCACTCTATCTATCTATCTATCTATCTAAATATCCTAGCCTGGCTCCAGCCCTGAATCACTCTATCTATCTATCTATCTAAATATCCTAGCCTGGCTCCAGCCCTGAATCACTCTATCTATCTATCTATCTAAATATCCTAGCCTGGCTCCAGCCCTGAATCACTGCCCACGCCCATTAAATATCCTAGCCTGGCTCCAGCCCTGAATCACTGCCCACACTGTGGTAACTTAAATATCCTAGCCTGGCTCCAGCCCTGAATCACTGCCCACACTGTGGTAACTTAAATATCCTAGCCTGGCTCCAGCCCTGAATCACTGCCCACACTGTGGTAACTTAAATATCCTAGCCTGGCTCCAGCCCTGAATCACTGCCCACACTGTGGTAACTTAAATATCCTAGCCTGGCTCCAGCCCTGAATCACTGCCCACACTGTGGTAACTTAAATATCCTAGCCTGGCTCCAGCCCTGAATCACTGCCCACACTGTGGTAACTTAAATATCCTAGCCTGGCTCCAGCCCTGAATCACTGCCCACGCCCATTAAATATCCTAGCCTGGCTCCAGCCCTGAATCACTGCCCACACTGTGGTAACTTAAATATCCTAGCCTGGCTCCAGCCCTGAATCACTGCCCACGCCCATTAAATATCCTAGCCTGGCTCCAGCCCTGAATCACTGCCCACGCCCATTAAATATCCTAGCCTGGCTCCAGCCCTGAATCACTGCCCACGCCCATTAAAGATATCCTAGCCTGGCTCCAGCCCTGAATCACTGCCCACGCCCATTAAAGATATCCTAGCCTGGCTCCAGCCCTGAATCACTGCCCACACTGTGGTAACTTAAATATCCTAGCCTGGCTCCAGCCCTGAATCACTACCCACGCCCATTAAAGAAATATATTCTGGAGATGCAGGTCTGGTGATGCTGCTACAGTGTGGTCAGTTACTCAGTTTGCATCGAAAATCTGATGCAGCGGCTGATTAGCGGCCATCGGCACGTCTAACAACACACACTGTGGTAACTTGCGACCATACCGATCTGGCTATTAAATCGCCCTATGATAAGGATAGGTTTTAGAAAGATCATCATCCAACATATTTTACCGTGTTTGTTTACATGCTAGTAGCGCTAGTTGACTGTGTTTGTATGGTCAGCAACCGGGTTAGCCATAGCCACATGATTGACATCTGCTTTCTTACTATTTTGATTGGTTGGTATGAACCAATCGCAGAAGACTGCCGCTTTGGGATTGGGCTTTCAGTCTGAATAATGAAGTGAAACAAAATTAAAATGTGTGTGTTAGGTTAAAAATATCTTGGATATCTATCTATCTATCTATCTATCTATCTATCTATCTATCTATCTATCTATCTATCTATCTATCTATCTATCTATCTATCTATCTATCTATCTATCTATCTATCTATCTATCTATCTATCTATCTATCACAAAAAATGTGGAATGGGTGATTAAAACAATAGTTGCATAGTTTCTGTTTTTGCATTATTTTGTCCATAAACTAGTACGTGCTGTGAGAGGTGTGAGATAACACAGATATATATTTTGGCTTTATTGATAGTATGGAGACTGACAGGAAAGAGGAAGAGAGAGAAGGGGAGAGACATGTAGCAAAGGTCGTCATGAACGGGACTCGTCAGGACAGAGCCTATGTGGCATGCTCCTGGACCACTTGGACAGCGGGCGCCCCATAACACATATATATATATTTTCTCCTTAGTTTCTTGATGTTCTGAGATTTAACATTAAAATAATAATAATAAAACACAATTTTAACACAGGTTTCACACAATATTTGAAAGCTTACAATGTGGACTTTGATAACAGCCCATTCTATCACACCCTGTCACAATGTCGGCTGCAGACAGCTCTAGTTGTGTTATATCACCGTATCAAGCATCAAGAACCAATCAAGAATCAAGAGGGCTTTATTTGGTTATCATACACACGACATGGTCCACAAAACCGTGCCAACACCAGCAAATACAGTACACAACCTGATAATTATGAATAATAATTTGAATGTAATACAAATAGAATAAAGTTTAATAAATCAAGAGAACATAAAAAATAAGGTTAAACTAGAAAAAGTGCCCTTCTGGGCACAGGTCTCCACCAGGAGGATGGGACTGTGTGAGATGTTTGGCAAAATGTTTAGGAGTAATACAAACATGTTTGTCTTTGATGGCAATTGGATGATTTGAGGCATTTTATTCCAGAAATGTGTTTTGCAAAAATCAACCTGTTGGTGGCGCTATAACAGGCCAATGTGAAAAGGGTGGGATATATTCCTCAGCCTAGTAAGAAAATGTGTAAAAGATTTCACGTAAATTGCACGCTGCGTTTATGATTTGAGGCTTTTGTTCAAAACGGGGCAATCTTGCAAACTGTGAAAGCCAATTATAGCCAATTAGGATGGAATATGAAATATCGGACAGATCCGACTTGAGAACATGACCATAGAGATACTGTGTAACGATTTGTGAGATTTTTGGACAGAATCTGGAGGAGTAATATCAAAAAATGTGTTTTACAAAAGTCGGCCTCCTGGTGGCGCTATAAAAGGCAGATGCGGAAAATGAGGGTCAAAGGTTTGTCCTTGGCCTCTAGGGAGTGTGCATGCAACATTTCACGCAGATCGGTGCAGTTTTAGGTAAAAAATGTGAAAAGCTGCCTCATGGTGGCGCTATAACAGGCCGTTCTGGAAAATGTGGGGCAGAGGTTCATCGTTGGCATCCAGGGAGTGTGTGTGCAAAGTTTGGCATCGACCGGGTTAACGGTGCCGGAGATTAGCTGGTAACGGACGGACGGAAGGACACACGGACGGACACACACACGGACGGACACACACACGGACGGAGTGCAAAACATACTCTCTCCCCATACTCTCTCCCCATGCCTTCGGCCTGGTGGAGACAAAAAGGTTAAGACGCCCACTCTAACACTATTTAAAACTCTATTAGGAGCAAAGTACAATAGGGAACGTACAGAATTAGCGGGGGTGTGTAATATAATGCATGGCAAAGTAACTTATGTGCACTTGCCGTTGGCCATTCTTTCAATGCTTAACGTACTGTTGAACCTGCCAGGAGGTTTATTGTCATGCTTATTTCATGCTTCTCTAATGAAAGCAGGAAGTACAGCTGTGAAGTCTCAATAAAAAAACATAAGCATTTATAAAGTTGGGTACAGACAGTACACATTCCCAAATCAATGTGCGCGATTTGAGTACTTTTTGAGTAGATCATAAATTACTTGGTGTTTAATTTTCTTTGCTGCATAGTTTTCTTGGGGTGAAATACATTCAGTGAATAAAGTTCCATTTGATGATTAGGGTTTTTAGAAGAGAGGGAAACATTGTTTGCCATTTAACCACATTAACCCTGGCATTTGGATTTGGGCATTTTGATCATTAAAGGTGAAAAGTTTAAAAAATATATATATATATTGGAAAAGCATAAAACAGGGCTTATGTGGTTATGTTCAGAATTTGATATCCTGCAGTCCTTTTCCCCAAAAGTGTCAATGTCAGTGTTTCTCTGCTGTCTCCTCTCCTCTGTTTTTGAAGCTGCTCGACAGAAACGTCAGCACTTTTCATTTTTTCTATAGTTTCTTCCTTTGTTTTTGGTGACCTTTACCTCGCCGATGTCGAGGTCGCCATGTCTGTTTTTGTCCTCTATCGTACAGAACAGATTTGAACAGGAAAGACAGAAGGACTTTGTTTTGAAACTCTGTGACATCTGAAGGCAACATTTCAATATCACTTTTTATGAAGCCCATACTGTATGTCTATGATGCTGGGTGCTTATACAGTACCTAAAGTAATGATATTCCTGGAGGTGTAGCCTGAAAACCGTTGTGGGTTTTCTTGCATTGTTCTAACCACTTTAGCTGTGACACGTTGTGAGCTTGTAGATTGGCTATTTGTCATATATATTTTTTATGTTTATAAGGACATTCCCAAAATAGGATGCCATGTTGAAAGTGGTTAATGCTATGTTTAAGGCGTTGCTCTGCATGAGGCTCGGTCCTGTGTCTGTCTGTGTCCAGAGCTAAACCGCTGGACTGATCAGCACCACATTATTTGTGCACAATTCCAGTAAGGTACAGAACTACCTCGACTTTTTTTCACATAAAGTTTGGTACTTTTTGGAATATTTAGCTTATGGGTTATTAAGTCAAAGAGGCACAGATCTGGCTGAAGCCTAAATTCATCGATCATAGATTGTCATACACGACTGAATCACTGGAAGGCCACATGACATACACTATCCTGGACAAAGAAAGGTATTGAGTGTGCCCGGCAAATATGAAGGTGTTCCCAACATGTCTTATAGAATGAGCTTCGCACAGCACAAGGGAGCCAATAGAAAGGGGAGGACAGGATCTGCTAACTTCAGCTCATTGCTATGACACACGCAAATGGCAGCACTAATTGAAGGATGTGAATAATGCAGGAGTAAGTGGCTGAATATAGACAGGTGGATAATTACAAGGCAGCCTCCCTCCCACTTTGTCCAGTAAGTCCACAGAATGCAGAGCTGAAACCAGATGAACGAGGTTGCATAGTAACTACACTAATGTGACATAAATAGTATGTACTGTAGCTGCATATGTGATTAGAATGCCAGAATCCCATAAAATAACACATTTTAGTACTTTTGCATATGGAAGGAATTTGACTCACTTTGATTATCCTGATATCAGACGACTGAACTGTTAATCCTCCATTTCAAGCAGTCCACTCAGTGGAGTGTCTTGACCCAGGCAAGATTTACACAGTACAGCAAAGTAAGAAGAATTCTGCCAAACAGACAGTTTGGTTGTCAGTGAATATATACGCATTTTCACACAGAATATTGCAACGACTGGGGTGTCTGGGTGGCACATATGGGTAAAGTTTGTTGGGAGAGTGATCTCTCTCACCACTTATAATGTACTGTAGGTGTGTCGACCAGGTCTACATTACATTGGGATGTGGACATGTGGATCTCCCATGATGTGGATCTCTGGCTTCATGTGACCAGCCTGTGACGTCAGTCGTATATGATACTATATCTACTGTATATGACTCCACCTTTGAGCAAGGTTCTAGCCTTTAACTTCCAATATGGAATTGAAGTCAAATATTTCAAAAAGTGGCGCTGATCTGCTGTTTGTGAGATCACCTCCAGTCGTTCGCCCAGGCTATTATTTTTTCTGAAACCAAAACACGAGTTCCCACGAGTTCCCACAGTCAATGCAATAAGTCAAATTACATTGACTTATTGCATTGACTGTTGTGAGAGTCTGTAAGAGACTGATTGTAAGAGTTACAGATTTCCAAGGGTGCCGAAGCCGATAACCCCACTGCTTTTACAACCAAGCTTCTGTATGAATGGTTTGGGCAAGAGATTATTGGTCTGCTGATCAATACAGCACATTACATCGGCCCTGTCAGGAAAGACTGTCGATGCATCGCAATACTCTACAGCTTTGAGGTAAAAAAAAAGATTATTCGACTGGCAGTAGAATCCCATTCTCTAAACTCTAACGGGAAATAAGATCCGCATGCCCAGATCTCCGTCCAACACTCTGAAGCAAAGAGAAAATTAGGTGAGATCGGAGCTGCAGAGGCTTAACCTGAGATCTGGATTTATCCACCACGTGACACTCATCTTAACCTTTCATAATGCACTTTTCCACTGCAGAGAACACTTTTTCAACCATTACACAGAGATGACTAGAAGGATGCTCCTCTGACCTGCAGCAACTGATCGATCTGTTCATCCATACAGCAAAATTCTAAAGCCGATACATTTACATTTTCATCTAGCCTACATCATGCTGACATATTGAATTAACCACTTAAGTTGTATTGCGACAATAGCAAAATGTAGCCAATCTACAAGCTCATACCATGTTGCATCGCAGTGTGTTGTGGGCTTGCAAATCTTTTATTTTTAATTTTTTATGATGACATACAGTACAGTGACCACAATAAGGATGCCAGGTTGAAAGTGGTAAAAGGGACATGCCGGTAAACTGCCGGTAACAGCCACGGCGCTGCCCATAGAAGGTGCGGAAGCTGCCGGGGGAAACTGGGGGGATTATGACACTCGACTGCCGCTCGTTTCCGCGGCAGTGAGTTTGGTCCGACATGCGCCTTGCGTCGTGCTTGCGGTTATGGTTAGGGTAAGGGTTTGGGGTAGAGTGTTGGACTGATGCCGCCGCGAAATACTGGTGCCTGCCGCGGGTGTTCCACGGCTGATGCCATGCGTTGCGTCGTGCTTGCGGTTATGGTTAGGGTAAAGGTTTGGGGTAGAGTTTTCGGACTGATGCCGCCGAGAAACACTACCGACTGCCGCAGGTATTCCGTGGCAGATGTCACTGCCGGAAATTCGGAAAATGCACTCGCTCTCTCTCCAATCATATTTGGGTTTTTATGTATAGTAGTCTCAAAACAGGCCAACTGATTTGGTGCTACTCGTGATGTCATAGGTATCTCCCTACTTTGTATAATCCCTCCCCCTCTCCAGTCTTTGGAGACTGTAGGAGGGGAGAGGGGGTGGGCCATATTATACTGAGTCAAAGATGTGGGAGCTGAGATGAGGGTGTGGCAGAGAAAATAGTTTGCATACACAGCGTACCCACCACATCAGGACATTGTGGTACTGCAGCTAAAACTGCTACTTAGAAGCCAGATAGAAATGACATGGACTGGTTATATCAGAGTGGTGATTTTAGCTCAAACCATTACAAATACGTTTGAGGGACATAAACAATATGATAATATCATATTAAATATTAAAAACTGTCTTAAAATGCATCTTGTTATCTTTAAACAGTCTCTATAATGCACAGGTTTACCCAAAGGACAATTCGCTATTGCAAAGATCTCCATCTGCATTGCCTGTCATCCAAGCTTGGAATACTGCGGGAATACAACAACATATCAACTAGATCAAAGCTTGGGGGAACATTAACATGCATCGCAGAATCTAATCATCAGCTGCTCCACTCACATAACTTACAGAATTAAATTAACCACATTTGGCCCTGGAATGTAACCGTATATACTTTCATACACATGATGTGGAGACTCCTGTCCAGGACAGGCTTCAGACATGCCTCCTCAGGAGACTTGGCTCATCTGAACCCATTTCATTTGGCATTAGGAACCCGTTGCGGCCGCATGCCCTTCCTGACATCGACCCTAGGCAGGGTTCGAACTCACAACCTTTCACAACCTTTTCGATGAATTGAGTACACAAGGACCCCAATGGAAACAAGCCATAGGCTGCCTTTCTTGGGCTTAAAAATCCACTTAGCAGACCTTGTATTGAACAGTCAATGAATCAATTCACATGAAAGGCATATGCGCTAAACGCTACACTAGGGCGGTCCTACATCTCTAAAGCATTACAGATACATATTCCTTGCTTCCTAAATTGAAGCTCCTTAATGATGAAGATGCATTAAGGAGACGTTCATTTAAAAGACGTTTCTGGCTGCCAGCTGCCAGCTGGCAGTCTCCACACTCTCTCCCATTTAACCAATGGAAACATTCTTTGTTTTAATGGAACTTTAATTTCCACTGTAAGATTAAATGGTGCTAATTAACATACAATAGAGATTGAAGTTAGGCACTCTACCTTATGATGTTAGGAAATGTACCTTATACTGTACATAGGTTGCCCATATTTATACTTATTCTCATCGTAGGCCCATATAATATGAGTGGGTGGGTTGAGACTTTTCTGGCGTGACCCAGAAGCAGCCTGCCCTCCAAACTGTTAAGGTGTTACGGTCATGTATGGGGACGTATAATTCAGTATGCTTATCACTGTGTAGCCCAATGTAAAAGGATGAAGAAATCAAGGCCTTTTTCATAGCAGCCATACATGAAACCACTTTGCAGGGTAAACACAGGTGTTACCAATTATACTAATTTAAGTTCTGTTCTATTTAGTGTAGAGTCTTTCCGGTAAGACAGCATCCCTGACTATTTTGACCTTAACGGTACAGAAACGCAATTAGCATAATTGGTAACACCTTTGTTTACCCTACTATTTCATGTCAAAATGTCTGATATGCTATAGTGTATATAATGACCAATGCTGTAATAGGAAAATATGCAAGATGCTGCATTATTATAAGCGGGAGGCGTGTATGCGTGCGTGCGTGCGTGCGTGCGTGCGTGCGTGCGTGCGTGTGCTCTCACATTAACATAAACAACATGCTAAAATCATAACAATGCAAACTGAAGCCCAACAGGCAACAACAGGAGGGAATGCTGACCTGCTAAATTTACGTAATGAATACTCGCGCACATGCACAGGTTCACTAAAGCATCCCTTTTTTTATTTATTTTTTAACATAATGCAAAACCGTTGACTTCAATGCATTACAACAGATGCAGGTACATTACCCAACGTTCATTCCCTGGATCGTTCACACTTCTAAAGCAGTAGTTCTCTCTTCTCAAATGTTGTCATGTCAAGGACCCCCAAATTAATATTGTATTTGGCTGAGGACCCCATCTGAGAATACTTCGTACCAGGGACCCCAATTTTTACGTTTTTTTCTCATATTTTTCTAATATTCAAGAGTAACTCTGTTGAAGACCCACTGAAACATCTGCCACCTCATAGGGAAAATAAAGCCTCACAAAAACATCCCCATCCCGCGATGTGGGAACAAAACGGAACAATGCAAAATATAAAACAAAATAAAGAGAGCAGGAAACAGCGGAAAGGGAGTATAATGCAGAACTAGGACTCAAACTAGGCCGGCAATGCCTCAGGGGTAGCGAGCGAGGCCTTCTGGGAATCGGGAGGTCGTTGGTTCGATCCTCTGCTCCCCAGGCTTCATGCCGAAGTGTCCCCGAGCGAGGCACTTAACCCCTAACTGCTCCCAGGGCGCTGTTAAAAATAGTCACCCACTGCTCCTAATAGTTAGGGTGGAACAATTCCGCGTATAGCAGTAGTTAGCATTGTGAGCCACGAATTCACATTTGTTAACCACTTTAAAATGGTTTCCCTATTTTGGGCATATCATATTATAAATGTAATTTCCCCAAAACAATCTCACTATTAAAAAAAAAAAAAGCTAAAGTAACAGATCTACAACCTCACAACGTGTTTTTATGTGATGCGCCGTGAGCTTGTAGATTGGCTATTTCCGCTATTCTGTGTACAAAAAGAATAGGGCTTAAGTGGTTTACTGTACATGCATCCATATCTATGGTACAGTTGGAGGCCATCGATATGGTCCTTTTCTTTTTGCTGAGGTTTGCGTGATCTGCGCAAAAGGACAGTTAACCCATTTTGGGCGGGAACCCCTTTTGGTGTTTTAAACATTGTTATAATTTAACTATTGAAAAATAGCAGATCTACAAGCTTGTAGGTCTGCTATTTTTGAAAAATCGTGAAAATATTTATTTCGAAAACTGGAGGATTTAGAAGGATTGTTGAGGTCAGGCCTAAATGGATCAAATGATAAGGGACAATATCGGTGGCACCCAACTGTATATGCATTATGTCACAGTGACAGAGTAGCATACCACACAACTCTTTCTCAAGTGAAAACAACAATCAGATACTATTCTGTAATAAGGCAAACTTCTTCCACTGCACATAAAATAATCATCTATTTGACAAGTCATTGACGTTTCAGTTTCTTGATTCTTTGATTCTGTTTCAAACAAGTGGTTATCACCTCCCATACAGTAGCTTTATCTTTGTTTTTCCAACAAGTAAGCACATACATATTTCTTCATATCCGCAAAGTTCAAATGTATGTTCATTCATTGAGTATGCTTGCAGACTTGAAGAGCTGAGTTCTAAACATACAGGTCAGGCGTGGGGGAAAGCATATCAGAATGTGTGTTAATGCGTGTAAAATGCATTATTATTCTCTTAACTTTCACATTGTGTGTGTGTGTGTGTGTGTGTGTGTGTGCGTGTGCGTGCGTGTGCGTGTGCGTGTGCGTGTGCGCGCGCGTGCGTGTCTGTCTATAGTATTGCTATTGTTTCTACTGTATATCATTTTCAAAGGAGTTGCAGCCAGCAGGTAAACAAACTGGTTGATTTAAAACGGCAATTATCTTTTTGGGAGTGAATAGGTGTTGACATCATGGCGCATACACAAAGCTGCCAGTTCAATACCCTCCTATCTCACCCACATACGTTAATTTGTCACCGCATCATATACCACCCAGGATTCCCCTCCCTTCTTTCTTGCCCATGCAGGGAACCTTCAGGCAGGGCTACTCCGCCACGCTAAGCTACCTTGTGTTTGGTCACACGGGAAAGAAAGAGGGAATCTTTTTTTTCTTTTTCCCACGGCTAATATGTGGTGTTTCCCCCCCCCCCCCCCCGTTAGTATTTGTATAAGATCCAAAAGCTAGGTGGTGTAACCTCCAGTTTGCTGCTGCCATCCTCCTCCACCTGCTGTAGTTCAGTCTGTGTGCAGCCGGGCAGGGTTTAATTGGAGTCCCTGCTGACTTGTTTATTATGCTCTGCCTCTGCCTGTCAACACACAGCCGCTCTGTGAGCTTCTACTCTTTACGCAATGAGCTCAAATGGCTGTCCTCAAAAGTTCTCCTCAAAGTACTGCTGTTAGGCCAAGTACCTAAAAAATGAGAAAATAAAAAAAGGCAGGGGAAAGCAAAATAGCACGGTTAACTAGCTCCCTGGTTACTTCTAGTTAACACCGCAGCCATTTCCTTCCGGTCATAAACCACCGCTGTGACTTCACGGGCTCATAAAGCATGGGAATGCTTATTTGACCAATCAGATCGCCGGGCTGGAGGTACCCATTTTATAATGGCATTTAACTGTAATAACTTGTGGCCTGAATGGTTTCTAACTAGACGCGTTATGCTCACACGCGGGCACATCAACTCACGCACGCACGCACGCACGCACGCACGCACGCACGTACGCACGCACGCACGCACGCACGCACACACACACACACACACACACACACTAATGTGCATAAGGTGCACTTTACTTCTATCCACCTACACACAAGCGCCTAGACACAATCAAATAGCCTTTATACGCACTATAACACATTCTTATTCTTCATCATAAAATGATATATTAAATATTATAGATCATATACTGTATGTTGCTATATTTTTAAGCTTTCTGTATAGATGCAGCCCTCTTTCTAGGGTGTTCAAGTGCGTGTCGGTCATCACCAGAAGGATCTGTATTGCACCTGGCACGCGCATGTACGGTACTGTATGTGTGTGTGTGAGCATACACACGTGTGTGAGCATACAGTAGAGAGAGAGAGAGAGAGAGAGAGAGAGAGAGAAGGGGGGATAGATTCAGTGAGAGAGAGATAGAGGGAGAGATAGATATAGGTGTGAATAGGGGAGAAATGATTGCCGTTCCTTCAGTGTGACAATGACAGGTGATGGAGGTGAAAATGACTTTGGTCTCCGTAGCGGTGCGTTGCCGGGGAGAGAACGGAGCTCTGCTGTGTGTGCTGCTTCCTGGCAGTGGCTGTCTCATTAGCATGTGTCACCACTCCTCACGTCTCTGCCGGCTGACACGTAATAACTGTGGATGCACATGTTTGTTATTTGTGTGTGTGTGTGTGTGTGTGTGTGTGTGTGTGTGTGTGTGTGTGTGTGTGTGTGTGTGTGTGTGTGTGTGTGTGTGTGTGTGTGTGTGTGTGTGTGTGTGTGTGTGTGTGTGTGTGTGTGTGTGTGTGTGTGTGTGTGTGTGTGTGTGTGTGTGTGTGTGTGCGCCTGCTATATCCTACGGCGTGTCATTGGATTTGCCACCGTGACTCAAGCTACTGCAGTCGTTTGACTCTTGACTCTGGATTTGAACAGCAAAGGGTCAGAGGCTAAAGCTACTTGCTGTGTGTTTTTGTACAAGTGTCACAAGTTAAAGTGCTTTTTCTCCAGAAATTATAACACTGGAATTGGGTTAATTTTACATTAGGAAAATGATATCGTTGCCGTTGGTTGGAAACCTTGTATGTCCAAAACCATAATTTTTTATTATAATCTTTCCAACTCACAACATTTGTGCGGCACTCTTGTATATGATAAACTGTTACTAGGGCAATCATTTATGGAAGAAAGGTTTCTACCTGACAGCAATGGTAGACTACTTAGTTGAGAAAAATGTACAGTATTATTTATAATATGATGCCGATATTTATTGAATTAAATGTTTCAAAATGTTGCCAAACATATCATATCTGTGGTGTCTCTCACCTGCACAAGAGACTGTGATTCTATTTCTGCTGCTATATGTACATAATGTGAAAATGATCTGTACTGCACAAGAGGCATATTCTCTCTCATGTTATCTATATTTGACATTATGTTCTTGTTTCCCTGGTTGCTTTCTCTATATTCCTTGCCCTTATGCATCTTTTGGAGCGTGTACAAAGAAATAGTAATTCCACCCACACTTTTATACCTGTAGGCTGTAGCCTAGTCCTGTTGAAATTGAAGTAAAAAAACAGCGGAAGCAGCAGCTACTCTTCACACCTTGTTCTAATCTCTCTGTCAGACATTCAGACTGACCTGGCCTGCCACTGCGGCCCGGCAGAGTAGCATAAAAAAAAAATCTTAGAGTTCAATCAACCGCCTCCAGGCTCTCTGCACTGAACCAGAAACTTCCGAAACGGAGCACAGCAGGCTTATATAACCGTCTAAAATGCATAAAGGCGGCTCTCCACAGCGTACATTATGTATCTGCAGTAGTGAGATCTCTCCAGTAGTGAGATCTCTCCACAGCGTACATTATGTATCTGCAGTAGTGAGATCTCTCCAGTAGTGAGATCTCTCCACAGCGTACATTATGTATCTGCAGTAGTGAGATCTCTCCAGTAGTGAGATCTCTCCACACCGTACATTATGTATCTGCAGTAGTGAGATCTCTCCACACCGTACATTATGTATCTGCAGTAGTGAGATCTCTCCACACCGTACATTATGTATCTGCAGTAGTGAGATCTTACGTGGCATATCAATACCGGGGCAGAGCGGAGGCAGCTAATTGAAGGACGATAGAAGGTATATGATTAAAAGCACACAGCCCGGTGGAGGGACAACGTGATGAAACACCCATAGCACACAGCCCGGTGGAGGGACAACGTGATGAAACACCCATAGCCAGATGAGACCCGACGCAGGGAGGAACACAGCCCGGCGGAGGGACAACGTGATGAAACACCCATAGCCAGATGAGACCCGACGCAGGGAGGAACACAGCCCGGTGGAGGGACAACGTGATGAAACACCCATAGCACACAGCCCGGTGGAGGGACAACGTGATGAAACACCCATAGCCAGATGAGACCCGACGCAGGGAGGAACAAAGTGTCGCATTGATCTTTCCCCAGAGCCGAGGTTGTTAGCTAGTGCAGTGGCCCAATCATATTCCAATCTGCACTAACTCGCAAGCTCATAACTGTCAGTTTTCATGTTGCCAGTGTAGCGATGTGTTCTGTCAAGGATGCCCTCAGGAGAAAAAAAGTGTGTTGATATCAAACCTCGATGGTTGTAAATTAGCACGGCACATTGTGTTCCTGACCTAGCGGAGGAGGTTCAGTGCATATAGTGACATGCATATAAGACCTAGTGGAGGAGGTCCAGTGCATATAGTGACATGCATATAAGACCTAGCGGAGGAGGTTCGGTGCATATAGTGACATGCATATAAGGCCTAGCGGAGGAGGTTCGGTGCATATAGTGACATGCATATAAGACCTAGCGGAGGAGGTTCGGTGCATATAAGCAAGTGCCTGGACATTCCCCAGAGAGCAATAGCAGCTGGATCAGAATAATCTAATATGGCCTCTCTGTCGGGGGAGCTATCCATCGCTTATCAGATCCCTGCATTCAATAACGGAGCTCATACACCAACTGATGCAGTTACAACTGAAATGTTTTGTTCAAATTCTCCTATCTTCCTTCTGCCCTTTGTGTGTCGGCTGGTGTGTGTGTGCGTGTGCGTGTGCGTGTGCGTGTGCGTGTGTGTGTGTGTGTGTGTGTGTGTGTGTGTGTGTGTGTGTGTGTGTGTGTGTGCGCGCGTGCGTGTGTGTGTGTGCACAGACTCGATGGATGGTTGCTCCACAGACTGTAATGGGAACGGGGAGTGTGTGGCTGGCCATTGCCACTGTTTCGCTGGGTTCCTGGGTCCTGACTGCGCCAAAGGTCAGTACGTCCATCCACTCAGCCCTGCTTCACCTCCCGTGTTCCAAGTCTCTTATCCCCTCCTCTCGGTTGTCGCTCGCTGTTTCGCTTTGTCTTTCCTCTTCCGTCTTTCTTTTATCTGTCTAGGGGTGCAACTGTTAATCTAACTGGATTTAACCAATTATTAAAAAAACAAAAAACATTTGGGCACGGTGGCACAGTAGGTAGTGCTGTAGCCTCACAGCTAGAAGGTCCTGGGTTCGATTCCCGCTCGGGGCGCTGTGGGTGCTGGCGGCGTGTTTCCTCCTCTGCCTCATCAGTGCCCATACCCGAGGCGGGGTTGGCGAAAGGGCCTTTCTGTGTGGAGTTAGCATGTTCTCCCTGTGTCCCCTAGGGTAGGTACCCTCACAAAAAACATGCAGTAATCCTGGTCTCTAAACTGCCTCCCCCTGGCCAGCCGAGGCGCCTGATGGAGGGGAAAGGAACTGGTTGGAATAACGTGTTCCTTCCACGCGCTACGTCCAACCAGGGAAACTCCACCCTGTCAGGTGTAAAGGAGCAACTTGGACACTCAGGCATGAAGGAAGCATGAGTTCAAGTCCGTTGCTCTCCCCATGTCCCCCATATATGGGGACTAGGTTGGCGGAGGGTGTGTAGAGCCCAGGATCACATTAGATAATTGACACAGGGGTGAAAATGGCTTACAAAAAACAAAAAACATTTGAATAGATTAAAATAAAATAATTGATTGCCAAAAATCGCTAGTTGCAGCCCTATATCTGTCTCTCTCTAGCCCGAGTCTGCCTTTGTGAAATGATTGCAGCTGTATATGTCGACTGTGATACGGTATCACGGCCCGTGATTTATTTACGCTCATCTCTTATTCATGTGCACCTCAAACCTGACTCATTTGCTCATCTTATAAAACTCTGGCTTTCGAAAGTTAGAAGCGACAGTTGTAAAAAAAAAAAAAAAAAAAGTGCTGTGATGTGACGCACTGCTTCAGGGAATAGAGGATCAAACGCGCGCGTGTGCGCGCACACACACACACACACACACACACACACACACACACACACACACACACACACACCTGCAACACGCACCGCCCTTCTGCGCAATTTTCTCCAGAAATGAAGTCTTTGGATTGTTGTTCTAATCCGTCTGAGAGTCTCCAGCTGGCGTTGGAGGAAGTCTGTCAGCCAATGTCGTCAGCCTGTCATGGACAGGCTGCAAGCCCCTCTCCCTCCCTCTCTGGCTGTCATCGACAGGCTGCAAGCCCCTCTCCCTCCCTCTCTGGCTGTCATTACATTAGCCACACAGCTCTCCATCTTTACATGGAGATATCTCTGCCTTCCACCCTCATCCTAGAAACGCTCTCCTCCCTAATCTTGCGCTTTCACGATTGTTTTCACGGCCTGTTCAGAGCGAGGGGACGTCAGGGGAGGGGGATTTCCACAATTCCTGGGTTGACGTTGTAGCCAGGCTCAGGTGGTGCTTGAGTAAATTGAAACAGCGTGAGGGATAAGCTTGTGTGTGTGTGTGTGTGTGTGTGTGTGTGTGTGTGTGTGTGTGTGTGTGTGTGTGTGTGTGTGTGTGTGTGTGTGTGTGTGTGTGTGTGTGTGTGTGTGTGTGTGTGTGTGTGTGTGTGTGTGTGTGTGTGTGTGTGTGTGTGTGTGTGTGTGTGTGTATTAATTTGTGTATATGTTGGAGAGAGACAGAGGGCCGCTCGAGGATTTGCTGAAACTGTGCACAGGCGGAGATAAGAGAGCGGCAGGTCGCTACGGTCTCACAGCTAATATACTGCAGCGAGACCCGCGCACGCTCTTGCTGCTACACCATATGTAGTTATAATCTGTTTCTGTCCTGTCTTGCAGATTCATGCCCGGTGTTGTGCAGCGGTAACGGCGTGTACGAGAAGGGCAAGTGTGTGTGCCTGGCCGGGTGGAAGGGTGCGGAGTGTAACGTGGAGGAGGGGCAGTGCATCGACCCCACCTGCTCCAATCACGGAAACTGCATCCAGGGCATCTGCATCTGCGGCCCGGCGTACAAGGGAGTTAACTGTGAACTAGGTAATCTCACGTGTATAGGCCTATGTGTACTGGGCGGCAGTGGCTCAGGGGTAGAGTGACCGGATGGGAACCACTAGGTTCCCAGTTGGAACCCGGGCTCCCCCAGAGTTAGTGTCCAAGTGTCCTTGAGCAAGACTGTAAACCCCTAATTGCTCCCGATGTACAGGTTGGTGTCTTGCATCGTTTCCTCCAGCATCGGTGTGTGAATGTAAAGCGCCTTGGATAAAGGCGCTATATAAATGCACCATTTTTTTCCCTTTTATTTTACTTTTGTTATGCCTTGTTATGCCTATAGATGTTTTATACTACGACTAGCTACGCGATTTAGCATTCAGGTGGGGAAAAGTCGAGCGGAAACCACTTTCTAGTAGGCGTGGCTTATAGACCACACTGGTCAGTTCAGTATGAAAACCAGTGTGGAAAGCCCGGTGACACATTTATTATAATATTATTTTTTAATCAAATCTATCTTAAATGATATTTTTTTCTTAAAGTCCCATATTATGATTATGATTATGATTATGATTATGATTATGATTATGATTATGATTATGATTATTATTATTATTATTATCTTAAACATTTGCTGTCATTGCGCAATGTTACGTACCATGTCTCACACACATTTCCCTGCTTGTACTTCCGTGTGCGTGTCTGGACCTGTAAGGGTCCATTTGGTGTGTACATGAGCTACAAGTCCTCAAGGACCCGTTTGACGTAATACACTGATCAATTGATCAGTGAATGATGATGATGATGATGATGATGATGATGATGATGATGATGATGATGATGATGATGATGACGGCAGTGCCAGTGCTGTCTCCTCGGCTGCTGTTGGTGATGAAGGTCGTTAGTGTAGCGTTAGCTACAGTAGGCTGGCCTGTGGAGACAGAGTCAGGTGTTTGACCTTGAGCCGAGCCGAGCCGAGCTGAGCTGAGCTCTGGCTCAGAACACACCGCTGTAATTACACACACTAACACACACTGCTGGAGCGTGTGCACACACACACACACACACACACACACACACACACACACACACACACACACACGTATATGCACACACGCATACACAAATGTATGCGTGCACACGCACGCACACACACGCACGTATGTACACACATGCACACATATGCATATAGCCACACACACCAGCCCATTCCATCCCTTATCAAAGCCCTGCTTCTAAGTGTCCTATGAAGTGTAATGTTGTGGAACCGATACAGTGATTGTCTCTGGGGTGGTTAACTGCTGGATGGCATGCAAAGAACACTGCTTTCACACCCACTGGTCCTATGATTAACGAGAACCCAACCTAGACCTCTCTCTCTCTCTCTCTCTCTCCGCAGTGGACTGCTCAGATCCTCAGTGTGGTGGCCACGGTGTGTGTGTGCGCGGAGAGTGTGTGTGTTCGGCGGGCTGGGCGGGGGTGAGCTGCGACGACCCCATGCCTGCCTGTCAAGAGCAGTGTTCGGGTCACGGAACCTACCTGGCCGAGTCCGACACCTGCGCCTGTCAGCCCAACTGGACGGGGCCTGATTGCTACACCGGTAAGAAGAAGAAATCACACTGACTGACAACAACACACCCGTAAGACCCCAAACAGTCACACTGACTGACAACAATACACCCGTAAGACCCCAAACAGTCACACTGACTGACAACAACACACCCGTAAGACCCCAAACAGTCACACTGACTGACAACAACACACCCGTAAGACCCCAAACAGTCACACTGACTGACAACAACACACCCGTAAGACCCCAAACAGTAACACTGACTGACAACAATACACCCGTAAGACCCCAAACAGTCACACTGACTGACAACAATACACCCGTAAGACCCCAAACAGTCACACTGACTGACAACAATACACCGTAAGACCCCAAACAGTCACACTGACTGACAACAACACACCGTAAGACCCCAAACAGTGGCAGGACGTAACCTAATACATTATATTTGCTGTCCTGGGTTCTCCCATCAAGTCACACAAATTATGTCTACGGTATCCTCTTAATTTTGCTCTGAAAGTGCAGCAGATGAAAATGGGGGAAGAATATCCACAAATCACACAGTATTAAAACCTGTGGGAGACTGCAATCCAGTAACATGGTTGTGATATGGTACTCTAAAAGCAGTGCTTCTCAAACCGTTTGGTGTCTACGGCCCACGGCCGGTTCTGACCCTTTCTTGGATTTCATAAAATATCAACAGCTACTGTACATACAGTATAATAACAGACGGAACGACACGACACATCTACAGCTTGTAAATGTGCCAGAGTTAGCTAAGAGCTTCTCCAACAAAACAATTACTGGCTGGCTTTCCAGTTGTTTTTACACATGCGTACACTACGTTTCTCTTATAAATGGATGGTACGGACACTACAGCAGACATTTCAGTATTGTTGAATGTGATTTATGTTTTGATCAAGAATGCAGCAGCTTGTTAAAATAGTGCAGAACCCACGCACACTGCAAGTTCCACGCTATTGCAAAAAATCACACCCGTGTGAAGTAAGTGGTGCAACTCTGTGTGGGGGTCCCCGCAGACCCACAGGAACGCACCCAGGGTGCCGGCCTGATCTCGGCGAGCCGCCCCGCGTCCGAAACGGTTGAGAATTGACAGAGTTACCGTGTGGGGGTCCCTCTACTGTAGCCTGGCTAATAAGCCAGACTCAAATCACACTGTCGTGTGGTATTTGAGTCTGGAGATGCTGTGTATGGATCTTGTTTCCTGGGGGGCGGGTTCAAACATTTTCTCTTTGACGCAATTGGTCAGAGCTACTGTCGGTCTCAAGCATTGAACGTCACTGTACCAAAGCCCGCCCATATTGCATACTGTGTCCCGATTGGCCACACCAGTTCTCTGGTGTAGGAAATGGGTGTACAATTGAGCCTCTCCAGACCGTAATCCACCGGCAGGCCTTTTCTTTTGCCAACGGCTGATTCGGTCTGGCTTATTAGCCAGGCTACCTCTACTGTACCCTCCACTGTACTGTACTGTCACTGTACTGTACTGGCACACCCGAAATCACCATATATACATGTGCGTGTGTTTGTGTGTGTGTTAGGTTGCGCACAGGTGGTGAAAAACAACCATGCTGTTTTCGTGCTCAGACGCACCCAGCCACCCGCCCACCCAGCCAGCCAGCCACCCACTTAATAAAAAGCTGGAGTCAAATGACCCTCCAGAGTCATGTGATCAAGACGGATCTCTTTTATTTTTCATATTCCATCCTTATTGGATAAGATTGACATCTAAACTTTGCAGGAGTGGCCCGATTTGAACAACACAAATCATGAACGCAGCGTCCTATTGTGGTGAAACATCGCACGCACATTCGCACTATGTTGAGGAACAAATGCTGGCCTTTTCGAATTTCCCTTTTATAGTGCCACCAGGAGGCACTATATATTACTCCTACAAAGTTTGTCCAATTTTCATGCAAATCGGTACACATTATCTCTATAGTCAAGATAATGGATTCGTCCGATTTTTCATATTCCATCCTGATTGGCAAATTCTGAACATTTCTAGCCCACTATAACCTACTTTTTCTAGTTTTCTTTACAAATCTCTTTTTCATTTAATGTATCCATTTACATTTTGGATGATATCGTAAAACTGGAAATTAATCAGTATCCAAAAAGGCTACCAACAACAATAACAGTGAAGCTGTTTAGCTGATTAGCTTAAGCATACACTGGTTGATGAGAGCTAATGTAGCCCATGCTAACTAAAAATGTAAATGAACCAACCAACAGTTGACAGGTTGTGTCCAAGGGTTTTGGCTTGTCTCCTATAGCAACATGAGAGCATTTGGGTGAAACTGCCTGTATAGCTTTATACGGAAATAAAGGCGCGCACACACACACACACACACACACACACACACACACACACACACACACACACACACGCACACACACAAAATAACTGCGCCAGCACATTGGTGCTTCCATGAAAGTGCGTGTGTATTTTTTCCAGATTCCATTTCCTGGGGCTTTAACAGATGTGAAAAAAGATAGGCCTATTGTGTGTGTGTGTGTGTGTGTGTGTGTGTGTGTGTGTGTGTGTGTGTGTGTGTGTGTGTGCGTGCGCATGCATGTGCGTGTGCGCGTGCGAGTTCGTACATGTGTGCATGTATATGACTGTGTGAGATCCCTTCATGCTGTCCGTAAATGAGATTTGTCCTCAGGATTCCCTAATGGCAGCAATCTTAGAGACTCTTACGCTCTGCCACTTACATTACATTTAGACTGTCACGCACGCACGCACGCACGCACGCACGCACGCACGCACACACCCGTATTCCCTTGAGCTAAACAACAGGGGGGAATGTATAAGAAGGGAAGAGAGAGAGAAGAGAGTGCTGCATTTAGCTGCAAGGCCTTTCACAGACTGCTACAGCGAGCGAAACATCCAGCACGGCATTTGAAAGACTGGATTATAACTGTAGGTGGTATGTGTGTGCAGATGTGGGGGCTATGCACACTGAAACTCCTCAGTGTGGGGTCCATTTGGTTACATGTGTATGCTCCCAGAGCTAAAGCTGCTAGCTGGAACTTATTTTTATTCACTTTTTAATAAATACGATTTTAATAAAATATAAGCATCCTAGTGGTTGCAGGTGGTCTCTCTACTCTTAACATTGAGGACATTCAGTCCCTGGTGTTTGACGAGTTGTACTGCCCAAAGCTCATACGTGCTTCTCCTCAGGCACAGGCAGAGATTATCCGTCTTGTGTGTATCAAGTCAAAGTTTCGTCTCTCACACAGGGGAAAACTGCAGGTTAAAATCCACATTGAATCCACATGAAATTTACGGATCGCCGCTTTGAATTAACAATGTGGATTTGACTGTGTGTAGATATGCAGAGCAGGTTATAGAAGCCGCTTATACTTCAGCCGCCACTGCGTCAGGTTCTTCTCAAAACAACACCAGGCGTCCGTCATCACACAATGTGGAGCTGGTGGAACAGTCGGGGCTGGGGGGGGGGGGGCTGGGGGGGTCTGGGGGGGTCTGGGGCTTAACCATTGTGAGGAGAGAATAAAGTGCAGCAGTCTGCGGTGTGACTGTGTGAACGCACACTGTCCTTGTCCTTGGGAGGCCCATGGTGGATGCTGACGGAGAGGAAAGCGGTCATTATAAGACTCTTTCCCTCTGTGTCCTCACCGCTGGCATCGCGCCGCCGCCGGGGTTCGAGCGCCACGCACCGACGCTCTCACTCGCGCGCACTCTCAGGCACTTGGCGTTCGCACCTTCGTCCTTAACCCCTCCGGCATTACACTGTGCGCGCACGCCTTTATTACAACGATACGGTTTATGATAATGATGAAGCGTGGCTGAATGTATGAGATATGAGGCCAGCACTGCTCTTATACCTGCTGGGTTTAATCAAAAACGCAGATACAGTAGCATTTGTACATCCAGGGACCTCGTTGAAGCATGGCTAAGCTAATATAATTCTAATAGAGAACCAAGGAACTCCCAACTTTAATCCTACCCCCCACTACCACCTCCTCCTCCATGCTATGTATATTTAAATTGAAATAACTTTTTTACTGCTGCTGGATAAGTAGTCTTTGTGAGCCTGCAGCACTTTGCTCTCTCTCTCTTTACTGATGGATGAGGCTTCGCTACGGCAACGAGAGAGAGGGGGGGCGGGTGGGGGGGGAGCAAACAAATGGATGGATGGAGGGAGAGAGAGAGAGAGGGAGAGAGAGAGAGAGAGAGGGAGCGAGAGAGAGAGAGAGAGAGAGAGGGAGATAGCACGCAACAACACACAGGACCGGATGGAAGGAGAGAGAGAGAGAGAGAGAGAGAGAGAGAGAGAGACTAAAACAGGATGCACAATTGAGTGGACCGGGAAAAAAGCAAGAGATGGAAAAGTGGAGAAAAATGTTCTTTTAACCACATGAAGCCTATTGTTATCGTCTCTATTCTGGGAGGGCAAAGACAGTGGATCTATAAGCTGCATACTCTGGAGGACTCTGGTCAAAGTATACTGTATAGGGTTAAAGTAACAGAGGGAACGATTCCGGGAAAAGGTGTGTGTGTGTGTGTGTGTGTGTGTGTGTGTGTGTGTGTGTGTGTGTGTGTGTGTGTGTGTGTGTGTGTGTGCGTGTGCGTGTGCGTGTGCGTGTGTGTGTGTGCGCGCGTGCGTGTGAAAGGGGAATTATTTCCTGGTGCCCTCGTCGTTCTGAAAGGGGGCAGGACTGCGACGCTCTATTAACACACCCACTAAATCTGATGAAAATGTCAGAAAAGAATAATAGACCAGAATGGGATTCCCTGTTAAATATGCAGTGCAAATAGGAATGATTGGGTCGCTAATGTGAACGCATTGAGAGAGCGACACATTAGAGTTAGTAAGAAATGGCCTTTTAATCTTCACACCGCCTCCGCCTCCGTCGCTGGCGTTGTCTCTCACCTGCGGTATGACTCGTCCCTCAATGCTCTGTCTTTCTCGCTGTCAATTACCCTCTCACCATTTTATTTTTTGTAGCCTTCCTCCTAATGTTTTATTCTGCTCTCTCTCTCTCTCTCTCTCTCTCTCTCTCTCTCTCTCTCTCTCTCTCTCACACACATACTTTCTCACTGATGTGTACACACACGCACACAGAGGTGTGCGCGGAGCCGTGCGGCAGCCATGGAGTGTGTTCGGAGGGCCAGTGTCAGTGTGAGCTGGGCTGGATGGGAGCCACGTGCGAGCAGAGGGCCTGTCACCCCCACTGTGAGGAGCATGGCCAGTGTCACGATGGAGCCTGCATCTGTCAGCCTGGATGGGAGGGAGAGCACTGCAACATCGGTGAGGCGCGTGTGCGTGCGTGCGTGCGTGCGTGCGTGCGTGCGTGCGTGCGTGCGTGCGTGCATGCGTGCATGTGTGCGTGCGTGTACATTGCTTTCGTTGTTCGTATTAATTTATTTAATCAGGAATACTTCCATTGAGAATCTGTTTTATGAGGAGTCCTATGGACAAGAGAGTTGCTTGAAATGTTTCCCAAAGAAAAGAAACAAACAACATGAAAACAAATCCACATCAAAGAATGGCAGCTTAAAACAAATGGCCAGTGTTCACACTAACTGACAGCTAGCAATTAAATGAACACAAATTAAAGTGAACTAGTTCACGTTCATATTTTGCAATTACATTATTATTATTTTTTTAACCAAGTTCGCAGTCCACATTTTTTATTTTAAATGAGCTGCTCTGAGCTATTCTTTTCCCTACTCATCCATTCCTACTGTAGCTCCCCAAACATTGTCCCTGCCCACACGTAAATGAATAGAATCACAGACTGATATGTCCATTGCATCTACATCTACAATGTTATTCTATAACAGCATCCCCCCCCCCCAGACACACACACACACATTTTGCAGAATATGACATGTGGTAAAACATAATACTCACACATTCTTGGCTTTTAAAAGTCAATTCCCCTGTCATTATCATACTGCATGAACGGATACAGTGATTCTGAGAGAAATCACTGGGTTTTGGGAGATGCGAGGTCCCGCTGTTTTGACTGAAACACTCACGGCTAATTTGAGCAGCGAGCTGTGTTGTGTGGTCTCATTATGAGTACATTCTTCCCGAGACGCATCTTTTCGTCCTTGGGATTGTGAAATGAAGCGTCGCGTTAGTTCATGCAGGGCACGCGAGTCATACACGCCTCGTCTGTAATCAGCTGTCAGTCTGCTGATTGCTTTCAATCAGCCACGCTTTTCTACACACCAATCACACCTCATTCCCTCAACAAGGCGGACCTCCTACACTGGGGGCCTTATTCTGCGTGTCTTGACCCATTCTGTACGGGAACCCCTTTTGGTGTTTTAACTAAGCATTATGTTATACTTTAGCTATTGAAAAATAGCAGATCTACAAGCTCATAGCGCGCCACCGAGTGGCGCGCTACGAGCTTGTAGGTCTGCTATTTTCGAAAAATCGTGAAAATGCGGCACAAATCTTTGAATATATATTCTTTCAGAAGACTTTTTTTTTAATATTTCGACATCATGCCTAAATAGGTTAAAGCAGTGGTTCCCAAACCTTTTCCATGTCAAGGACCCCCAAAATGATACTCATTAGCCTGCGGAACCCCCATTTGAAAATATATGCCAAGGACCCCCATAAGGGAAGGTTTTTGCGGCTCTGGCAGTGATTTTCACCAATTTCCATTTCAAGGACCCCCAGGTTTCGGCTACGGTCCCCCATTTAATGGCATTTCTATCTCTGGGACCCCAATGTATATTGCAAAATCAGAGTCACAAGGGTCCATTTGGTTCCAAACTATCATTTAGCTGGGGACCCCCTGGAACTCCCTCAAGGACCCCTAGGGGTTATTTTCTATAGTCCTACCAGGCCGCAGGAAATTACATCTGGCCACCAAAGATCTCGGGATCTATTGAATAGTAAAGGGGGATACTAAGGAGATGCCATACTGTGTGTCGTAGGCTCAATATGTCAGTTTGTCACCTCCCCCTTCATATTCAATAGATCCTGGGGTTTTTTCATGGCCAGATGTTATTTCCTGGGGTCTAGTAGGACTATAGAAAGTAATAATAAAGAAATCGCCGTACAATGTGGTCAAAAAATACATATTTCCTGTTTAAATGCCCCGCCCCCCCTGTCTTTCGCTAAAACGAAAGAAAGCAGGAAATGAATAAAATAAAAATAACACTGATCTTTTACTTTATCTAATAACAACCTAAAACATGAACCTTGGTTGAAAAATAGTTGTCTTTTAAGTACCAGATCTTATGACTTAACTTAAGACCTGGAGGCGTGGCCAATGCTATTTGGCTGTTTTGAGTGGCCAAACAGCATTGGCCACACCTCTAGTTCTTAATTGAAGTCATAAGACCTGGTTTCTGGCAGCTCCTCGTTGCACAGTGTTGTTTTCTTCTCATCAGGGATGTGAGATCCGATCTAGAGGTTTTGTCGGGTCCGCCCCACCCTTATTATTTTATTCTTTGTTTTGTACGGTATTATTATAAATGTGTCTACCTACAGTCCTACACTCACCCTTTTATGATTGTGAACACAATTTGTATGCACTGTACATTGTCTTGTATGTAGGTTTATCTGGAAATAAATGATAATGAAATGACTATAGCTCACACTAAGACGATGATTTTCAAAAACATTGAAAGCACCAAAGACTGACTTACTGTACAAACTTTGTATGACCGAAGATTGATGCTTCTGAGTTTTACGAGTCAATAGAGAGAATAACGCAGTTTGTGCAATAATGGCCACAAAGACAAAATTATAATCGTGTTCCATTCTATGGCTGTATATGGAGGACAAATAAACGTTCTCATAATAAGCTGCAATGGTGTGTGCCGAGACTTGAGTTCGAGATAAATTGTAATACAGAACAATGTACTTAATATAAAAGAGAGCTAGAATCAATTGCTGATAAAAGCATCGGTTGAATGATTCTTTTATTTATTTCTTGCACCAAAACAAAAACAGCATTTGTTTCTATAATAAAAAACCCAACTTCAACCTGAGATTGTTTCATAAGGCCTTAAATAATGTTTAAAAGACAGATTGTCTTCTAGGTTAAAACCCAGGTTTTGTAAACTGAGACTCACAACTAGCAATCTGATACAAACCATCAGTTGTGTTTTTTTTTTTATCTTGAGAAGCTTTTCATTTAGCTTTGTCAGCCGTTAACACAGATCTCAATGTGCAAAGTATTCCTCTGTACTGACTGTACATTATAAGCACAGTGCACTTCCATAAGGCACTCACTAAAGATGATGCAGAGGTGTACAAAACTGTAAACGTGTGTGCGTTCATTTCTATGATATTACAGTGTGTGTTCATTATCAGTGTATCAGCAATTCAGCGTTCAGCATAATAACACATTGTCTCTCTCTCATCCAGCTCCCTCTCTTTTCCCCACAGTCACTCATGACCTGGATGTGGTGGTTAAAGGTAAATATAATCTTTACTTATCATCTTTATACACAACACAAGATGTGTACTGTATGCCAGTGTGTTGCAACATTCAAACTCACAACTGTGTGTGTGTTTGTGCGTGTGCGTGTGCGTGTGCGTGTGTGTGCGTGCGTGTGCGTGTGTGTGCGTGTGCGTGTGTGTGCGTGTGCGTGTGTCAGATGGGTGTCCAGGGCTGTGCAGTGGTCATGGTCGCTGTACGTTGGAGCAGAGTGGATGGAGATGTGTCTGTCAGGCAGGCTGGAGCGGGCCGGGATGCAGCGTCGTCATGGAAACGGACTGCAGCGATGGGACCGACAATGATGGAGGTGAACGATCTGCCAAGCTTCTCTTCTCTTCTCTTCTCTTCTCTTCTCTTCTCTTCTCTTCTCTTCTCTTCTCTTCTCTTCTCTTCTCTTCTCTTCTCTTCTCTTCTCTTCTCTTCTCTTCTCTTCTCTTCTCTTCTCTGAACCAGTTAACGAGCATCAACGAGCACTAACTGAAAGTGACTGGAGTCTGTCTCATCTAGTCTGTTTTCTATTGAAAAGCCTTGGAACGATGCAAGTTGGAAATGAATGCCCCACCCAGTTATTATGTCTGTATCCCTCTTATGCCCATGGAGTTCTTTGTCAGGCATGCCCAAATATGGAGTCTATGCAGATGTCAGAACATCATTGTGATGTCAGAACAGGCCAGCTTCATATATAGAGATATAAGGGTGATCAGGTCCAGAGCCCGGGCAGAGGCTTTTGTGCTGGTTCTGGACAACCGGCTATCGGACGGACTCGACACCGGGCCCCCTGTGGGGGTGTGGAACGCGTGTGTCAGTCCGTCCGTCAGTCACACCTCGTGACATGCTCCATATATGGCCGTCTCCATATACAGTACAGTATGAAGATCACGACACTGACCTCATCAAACCCTGGATAGCCATACACATTGAGAAGACTGGATCATCACCTACTGTAGAGATCTGCATATATGGAGCCGGCCAGCAACCTCATGGACACCTAATCAAACCCTTAGATCTCCATATATGGAGCTGACCTGTTCTGACATTCCATATGTTGATCCATCCACCCACCCACCCACCCACTCATCCATCCATCCGTCCGTCCGTCCGTCCATCCATCCATCCATCCATCCATCCATCCATCCATTCCCTTCCACGCCTGGTGTTTCCTCCTGCCTGGAGGTCAGTGAAAAATTATGCTTCACTTAATACCACCATATCAGCCCTGCATTCCCACTGAGAGCCCTGCCGAATCCCGCTGGCCACTATTATACTACTGTGTGTGTGTGTGTGTGTGTGTGTGTGTGTGTGTGTGTGTGTGTGTGTGTGTGTGTGTGCGTGTGTGCGTGTGTGCGTGCGTGTGTGCGTGCGTGCGTGTGCGTGTGTGCGTGCGTGCACGTGCACGTGTGTGCACGTGTGTGCACGTGCACATGTGTAGTGTGCAGGTGCGTTGTGTTGCTATCCAATGTGAGCTAAAGCCCTTTGATATGCATTCTCCCCGCTAGGATAAAAGCCACTCCGAGAGATTCCCAGGAGCCTAAATACAGCTTAGCACACAGAATAGTTTTCCCATCTCTTCTGTAATGACAGGCATTCGTTCCTCGCATTTGTATTTCTCTTTCAGTCCCATGTAAAAGACTCATTCACACACTCCCGTTCGTAATGGACACGTTTATGCGGCCCTACATTACAAATGCACGTATTTATTCACGTCGGTCTGTATTCATATGTTACATGGAGTATAAATGGACCTTAAGAGAAAGTTGTGCGTTTTGGCACATTGGTGGTCATTACTCTGCTGTTCCTAAGCTGTCTTTCAACACTCAGACCTGTTTATGTCGAGGCACGCAATTTGGAGTAATTTTGTCTACCGCCGCTCGTGTCTGGTTCTGTTCGTAACGGACGTTGTCGTTGATCTGACTCAGACAATCTATCACGACCAACGACGTGCTGCTTTTGTTTGGAGAAATTGCGTCCTCCTCGTTCTTCTCGAGCAGTACCTTCACAACGGGCCACATAACTAGAGAAGAGAGTATCTGTGATAAGTAGCGTTTGAATCGGTGCACACAGCGGGACGAGCAGCTGTCCTTAGTTTATTATGTGAACTGATAGCTGGTAAAGTTCTATGTCATACCACTATTGTTTACCCAAGCACTGCGGACGACTGGGTCCACTCCGAGTCTACACACGTCCTGACTCACCAGGAGGAGACAGCAGCCATTTGAAATGGGTGAATTAAATGGCCTTTTGCTGAACGCTGTGCCTTTTGGAAATGGCCTGAGAAGAATGTAAAACAGAGATGCAGGGAAATGAGCCACATAGTTTTCGTTCAACATGGCACCATTACTGAGGCTTCCCAGCAGCATAAACACTGATTGTTATTGGCGTTAAGGGTGTGTGTGTTATAATGTGTGGGTCAACAGTAACACAGTACTTTCGAGTTCACCCTTTCAATGATAAAGACACTAAACACTGTGGAATAATCAATGATATTACCAGTCCTACTACTTGTACTACTACTATTACTGCCAATACTACCACTAATACTATCACTAATGCTAGCTCTTGCTTTCTCTGCACCTGGAACTGCTGCTGTTGTGTCAACCAATTTTAAAGGCCATCCCCATTTTATCTTACTACTACAACTACTACTACTACTACTACTACTACTACTACTACTACTACTACTACTACTACTAATACTACTAATACTACTACTACTACTACTACTACTACTACTACTACTACTACTAATACTACTAATACTACTACTACTACTACTACTACTACTACTACTACTACTACTACTAATACTACTAATACTACTACTACTACTACTACTACTACTACTACTACTACTACTACTACTACTACTACTAATACTACTACTACTACTACTACTACTACTACTACTACTACTACTACTACTACTACTACTACTACTACTACTACTCCTCCACAAGCCACTTCCGCCACTACTGTAGTACTAATACTAATACTACTACCACTAATACTACTACAGTACTTCTACTAGGGAGGCACAACATTAAGATTTCGGCAGATATCCAATAACCGATTATTGACATGATACATGTAAACTTACCGTACACCTCTTGTTGTACTGTGACTGTGATGCTGCCGGGTGCAGATGCAGAGTTCTAAAAGACCATGCTTTGTTATGACCTGATTTATTTGGCCTATACTGAACACCACACTGTGTTTCCAGGGTTTATTTGGCCTATACTGAACACCACACTGTGTTTCCAAGGTTTATTTGGCCTATACTGAACACCACACTGTGTTTCCAAGGTTTATTTGGCCTATACTGAACACCACGCTGTGTTTCCAAGGTCCGGATTCAAATGAGCTTACAAACTGCAGTATTTCAGATATGATCACATTAGGTATATATGTGATCATTCTCTCGTAATTATAGCAGTCCTTCTTCTTACCCCTGCACTACACATGAGTGGAGTGGAGCTCTATACTTTTTTAACAATATTGTCTTGCTCGCATGACTGTAACTGAAGTGAACAGTCACACACACAGACCTTTAAATAATACCACACCTTGGCTCCTGTGTATGTAGCTACAGTATGATGACCGATATATTGTGCATCCCTAACTATTACCACTAATTCTACTTTCTATTCTATGTTATACTAATACTACCATTAACAGTACTACTGCTACTACAAATACTACTACTATTACTACTACTACTACTACTACTACTACTACTACTACTACTACTACCACTACCACTACCACTACCACTACCACTACTACTACTACTACTACTACTACTACTACTACTACTACTACTACTACTACTCCATAATCTTTTCAAATAGCTGATAATGTGTATGGGCGCCACTACTAAAATATGTCTTGGAAGAGCCACCCATCAACTAATCTAATATATGGCAGCCTTCCCCGTGTTTCTTCACTAGTCTGATCCAGAAGAACACAGTTTGCCGGCCACTGCTACAGAGCTGACAATGAGGTTATATCTTCCCTTCTTCTCTGGAATCCTGCCTCAAAGCAGACAAGAGGTAGAAAACCTTTGTTCCCTGATGTCATCGCTAGGGACACAGGCATCAGTAAGCAGGAACTGGGGATGGCAATGAAGTACCGGAAAGTCTGGCGTAGCATTGTGAAATCCATGATCTCGACCGTGGTCGGAAAAAGATGATGATGACGACTACTACTACTACTACTACTACTACTACTACTACTACTACTACTACTACTACTACCACCACCACAAATAACGACTTCTTCGGGGCGGCAGTGACCCAGGAGCTAGAGCTGTTGCTTTGGAATCACAAGGTTCCCGATTCAATCCCTGGCTCCTCCTACAGTAGCTTGTCGAAGTGTCCTTGAGAAAGAAACCGAGCGCCTGGCCTAACGGCATCCTGCTGAGCAGGTTGCTGCAGGTTTGCATGGCTGCCTCAACCGTCAAATTGTGTGAAGGTGTGAATGTAATTGTACATTGTAAAGCGCGGGCACACCATCACGTCGAATGTCCCTTTTTACATCAGTGGACTCCGGTATAAGCGAATAAACAACCCTGCCTTTTGTGCGTGTGCATAAAGCATAGCTATCATTTGCCAATCAGGCACAGTATTTACTGACCCACTCCCGGTGCAAAACTAAGTGTGTCTTTCAAACAGTTAATTTCCTTCACTCGCCTTGTCTCTCTCTGTGGATGAGAGAGTGGAGGTGGGTATGTATAAGAGGCTGCGATGGAGGGTGTAGCGGCGAGAGAGGTAATTGTCCTCGGTGTGAAAGAAAACAAATTACTCCCCCTCGCCTTGCCCCCCCCCCCCCCCCCCCCCCCCAACCCCCCATAATTATTTTGTTTTCCTCTTTACATCCTTATAATACAGAGTATGAACATAGATGGACCTCCTGAAGGAAAGAACGTGCCTTCCACACTTAAAGGCACATTTTGCGTTATTCCCCCACTTTGGAGTTGATTCTAATACCACGGTCTGGCTAACAAAGCCGTCCTGCAGACTGTTCACACTTCCATTGTCTTTTTCCATCTTTCACGTCCTCCTCGTCTCAC
>NC_136806.1:39509907-39689907 GCF_951216825.1 Electrona antarctica
ACTGTACAAACTTTGTATGACCGAAGATTGACGCTTATGAGTTTTACGAGTCAATAGAGAGAATAACGCAGTTTGTGCAATAATGGCCATATAAAGACAAAATTATAATCGTGTTCCATTCTATGGCTGTATATGGAGGACAAATAAACTTTCTCATAATAAGCTGCAATGGTGTGTGCCGAGACTTGAGTTCGAGATAAATTGTAATACAGAACAATGTACTTAATATAAAAGAGAGCTAGAATCAATTGCTGATAAAAGCATCGGTTGAATGATTATTTTATTTATTTCTTGCACCAAAACAAAAACAGCATTTGTTTCTATAATAAAAAACCCAACTTCAACCTGAGATTGTTTCATAAGGCCTTAAATAATGTTTAAAAGACAGATTGTCTTCTAGGTTAAAACCCAGGTTTTGTAAACTGAGACTCACAACTAGCAATCTGATACAAACCATCAGTTGTTTTTAGCTTTCATTTAGCTTTGTCAGCCGTTAACACAGATCTCAATGTGCAAAGTATTCCTCTGTACTGACTGTACATTATAAGCACAGTGCACTTCCATAAGGCACTCACTAAAGATGATGCAGAGGTGTACAAAACTGTAAACGTGTGTGCGTTCATTTCTATGATATTACAGTGTGTGTTCATTATCAGTGTATCAGCAATTCAGCGTTCAGCATAATAACACATTGTCTCTCTCTCATCCAGCTCCCTCTCTTTTCCCCACAGTCACTCATGACCTGGATGTGGTGGTTAAAGGTAAATATAATCTTTACTTATCATCTTTATACACAACACACAACATTCTCAAGATGTGTACTGTATGCCAGTGTGTTGCAACATTCAATCTCACAACCGTGTGTGTGTGTGTGTGTGTGTGTGTGTGTGTGTGTGTGTGTGTGTGTGTGTGTGTGTGTGTGTGTGTGTGTGTGTGTGTGTGTGTGCGTGTGTGCGCGTGTGCGTGTGTCAGATGGGTGTCCAGGGCTGTGCAGTGGTCATGGTCGCTGTACGTTGGAGCAGAGTGGATGGAGATGTGTCTGTCAGGCAGGCTGGAGCGGGCCGGGATGCAGCGTCGTCATGGAAACGGACTGCAGCGATGGGACCGACAATGATGGAGGTGAACGATCTGCCAAGCTTCTCTTCTCTTCTCTTCTCTTCTCTTCTCTTCTCTTCTCTTCTCTTCTCTTCTCTTCTCTTCTCTTCTCTTCTCTTCTCTTCTCTTCTCTTCTCTTCTCTTCTCTTCTCTTCTCTTCTCTTCTCTTCTCTTCTCTTCTCTGACTGGAGTCTGTCTCATCTAGTCTGTTTTCTATTGAAAAGCCTTGGAACGATGCAAGTTGAAAATGAATGCCCCACCCAGTTATTATGTCTGTATCCCTCTTATGCCCATGGAGTTCTTTGTCAGGCATGCCCAAATATGGAGTCTATGCAGATGTCAGAACATCATTGTGATGTCAGAACAGGCCAGCTTCATATATAGAGATATAAGGGTGATCAGGTCCAGAGCCCGGGCAGAGGCTTTTGTCCTGGTTCTGGACAACCGGCTATCCGACGGACTCGACACCGGGCCCCCTGTGGGGGTGTGGAACGCGTGTGTCAGTCCGTCCGTCAGTCACACCTTGTGACACGCTCCATATATGGCCGTCTCCATATACAGTACAGTATGAAGATCACGACACTGACCTCATCAAACCCTGGATAGCCATACACATTGAGAAGACTGGATCATCACCTACTGTAGAGATCTGCATATATGGAGCCGGCCAGCAACTCTACATCTGACCTCATGGACACCTAATCAAACCCTTAGATCTCCATATATGGAGCTGACCTGTTCTGACATTCCATATGTTGATCCATCCACCCACCCACCCACTCATCCATCCATCCGTCCGTCCGTCCGTCCGTCCGTCCGTCCGTCCGTCCGTCCGTCCGTCCGTCCGTCCGTCCGTCCATCCATCCATCCATCCATCCATTCCCTTCCACGCCTGGTGTTTCCTCCTGCCTGGAGGTCAGTGAAAAATTATGCTTCACTTAATACCACCATATCAGCCCTGCATTCCCACTGAGAGCCCTGCCGAATCCCGCTGGCCACTATTATACTCTGTGTGTGTGTGTGTGTGTGTGTGTGTGTGTGTGTGTGTGTGTGTGTGTGTGTGTGTGTGTGTGTGTGTGTGTGTGTGTGTGTGTGTGTGTGTGTGTGTGTGTGTGTGTGTGTGTGTGTGTGTGTGTGTGTGTGTGTGTGTGTACGTGCACGTGTGCAGGTGCGTTGTGTTGCTATCCAATGTGAGCTAAAGCCCTTTGATATGCATTCTCCCCGCTAGGATAAAAGCCACTCCGAGAGATTCCCAGGAGCCTAAATACAGCTTAGCACACAGAATAGTTTTCCCATCTCTTCTGTAATGACAGGCATTCGTTCCTCGCATTTGTATTTCTCTTTCAGTCCCATGTAAAAGACTCATTCACACACTCCCGTTCGTAATGGACACGTTTATGCGGCCCTACATTACAAATGCACGTATTTATTCACGTCGGTCTGTATTCATATGTTACATGGAGTATAAATGGACCTTAAGAGAAAGTTGTGCGTTTTGGCACATTGGTGGTCATTACTCTGCTGTTCCTAAGCTGTCTTTCAACACTCAGACCTGTTTATGTCGAGGCACGCAATTTGGAGTAATTTTGTCTACTGCCGCTCGTGTCTGGTTCTGTTCGTAACGGACGTTGTCGTTGATCTGACTCAGACAATCTATCACGACCAATGAGGTGCTGCTTTTGTTTGGAGAAATTGCGTCCTCCTCGTTCTTCTCGAGCAGTACCTTCACAACGGGCCACATAACTAGAGAAGAGAGTATTTGTGATAAGTAGCGTTTGAATCGGTGCACACAGCGGGACGAGCAGCTGTCCTTAGTTTATTATGTGAACTGATAGCTGGTAAAGTTCTGTCATACCACTATTGTTTACCCAAGCACCGCGGACGACTGGGTCCACTCTGAGTCTACACACGTCCTGACTCACCAGGAGGAGACAGCAGCCATTTGAAATGGGTGAATTAAATGGCCTTTTGCTGAACGCTGTGCCTTTTGGAAATGGCCTGAGAAGAATGTAAAACAGAGATGCAGGGAAATGAGCCACATAGTTTTCGTTCAACATGGCACCATTACTGAGGCTTCCCAGCAGCATAAACACTGATTGTTATTGGCGTTAAGGGTGTGTGTGTGTTATAATGTGTGGGTCAACAGTAACACAGTACTTTCGGGTTCACCCTTTCAATGATAAAGACACTAAACACTGTGGAATAATCAATGATATTACCAGTACTACTACTTGTACTACTACTATTACTGCCAATACTACCACTAATACTATCACTAATGCTAGCTCTTGCTTTCTCTGCACCTGGAACTGCTGCTGTTGTGTCAACCAATTTTAAAGGCCATCCCCATTTTATCTTACTACTACTACTACTACTACTACTACTACTACTACTACTACTACTACTATTACTACTACTACTACTACTACTACTACTACTACTACTACTACTACTACTACTACTACTACTACTACTACTACTACTACTACTACTACTACAAGCCACTTCCGCCACTACTGTAGTACTAATACTAATACTACTACCACTAATACTACTACAGTACTTCTACTAGGGAGGCACAACATTAAGATTTCGGCAGATATCCAATAACCGATTATTGACATGATACATGTAAACTTACCGTACACCTCTTGTTGTACTGTGACTGTGATGCAGAGTTCTAAAAGACCATGCTTTGTTATGACCTGATTTATTTGGCCTATACTGAACACCACGCTGTGTTTCCAAGGTCCGGATTCAAATGAACTTACAAACTGCAGTATTTCAGATATGATCACATTAGGTATATATGTGATCATTCTCTCGTATTTATAGCAGTCCTTCTTACCCCTGCACTACACATGAGTGGAGTGGAGCTCTATACTTTTTGGGCTTAACAATATTGTCTTGCTCGCATGACTGTAACTGAAGTGAACAGTCACACACACAGACCTTTAAATGATACCACACCTTGGCTCCTGTGTATGTAGCTACAGTATGATGACCGATATATTGTGCATCCCTAACTATTACCACAAATTCTACTTATACAAATAGAATTTGTATATGTTATACTAATACTACCATTAACAGTACTACTGCTACTACAAATACTACTACTACTACTACTACTACTACTACTCCATAATCTTTTCAAATAGCTGATAATGCGTGTGGGCGCCACTACTAAAATCTGTCTTGGAAGAGCCACCCATTAACTAATCTAATATATGGCAGCCTTCCCCTTGTTTCTTCACTAGTCCGATCCAGAAGAACACAGTTTGCCGGCCACTGCTACAGAGCTGAGGTTATATCTTCCCTTCTTCTCTGGAATCCTGCCTCAAAGCAGACAAGAGGTAGAAAACCTTCGTTCCCTGATGTCATCGCTAGGGACACAGGCATCAGTAAGCAGGAACTGGGGATGGCAATGAAGTACCGGAAAGTCTGGCGTAGCATTGTGAAATCCATGATCTCGACCGCGGTCGGAAAAAGATGATGACGACTACTACTACTACTACTACTACTACTACTACTACTACTACTACTACTACTACTACTACTACCACCACCACAAATAACGACTTCTACGGGGTGGCTAGAGCGGTTGCTTTGGAATCACAAGGTTCCCGATTCAATCCCTGGCTCCTCCTACAGTAGCTTGTCGAAGTGTCCTTGAGAAAGAAACCGAGCCCCTGGCCTAACTGCATCCTGCTGAGCAGGTTGCTGCAGGTTTGCATGGCTGCCTCAACCGTCAAATTGTGTGAAGGTGTGAATGTAATTGTACATTGTAAAGCGCGGTCACACCATCACGTCGAATGTCCCTTTTTACATCAGTGGACTCCGGTATAAGCGAATAAACAACCCTGCCTTTTGTGCGTGTGCATAAAGCATAGCTATCATTTGCCAATCAGGCACAGTATTTACTGACCCACTCCCGGTGCAAAACTAAGTGTGTCTTTCAAACAGTTAATTTCCTCTCACTCGCCTTGTCTCTGTCTGTGGATGAGAGAGTGGAGGTGGGTATGTATAAGAGGCTGCGATGGAGGGTGTAGCGGCGAGAGAGGTAATTGTCCTCGGTGTGAAAGAAAACAAATTACTCCCCCACGCCTTGCCCCCCCCCCCCCCCCCCAACCCCCCATAATTATTTTGTTTTCCTCTTTACATCCTTATAATACAGAGTATGAATATAGATGGACCTCCTGAAGGAAAGAACGTGCCTTCCACACTTAAAGGCATATTTTGCGTTATTCCCCCACTTTGGAGTTGATTCTAATACCACGGTCTGGCTAACAAAGCCGTCCTGCAGACTGTTCACACTTCCATTGTCTTTTTCCATCTTTCACGTCCTCCTCGTCTCACGGCTGTGAGGACGCACATCCTGTACTGTACTGTACCGTACTGAAATGTACTGCATGTTCTCTCTCACTCAGACAATCATCAGAGTGTGAGGTTGCCTCTACTTGCCTCTGAAGGGTGTGAGTGTATGAGAGCGATAGATGGAGAGATGCTATCATATGCAATCACAGAATAAAGACAAGGTTTTTTGAGAAGCTGCTCAATTATTCCCCCTCTGGATGAGAGAGATGGCTGACATGATCCTGTTTTCATCAAAGCAAAGACTCCACACTCCGCTGATTGTAGGCTGACAGCCTATTCTCTCTCTCTCTCTCTCTCTCGCACGCACGCACGCACGCACGCACGCACGCACGCACGCACGCACGCACGCACGCACGCACGCACGCACGCACGCACGCACAATACTCCACACTCATACATATATGAAAGAGTTTGAAAAAAATGCAACATCCGTATAAAAGTTATTATGCAATTCCCTTGATGAATTAAATAAATACTTGCCACAGAATCAACATTCCCCTACCAATATCGCAAAACTTTCACATTTCCATCCAGTTTAATCGCATAAAAAAATGCTTGCATACTTTACAACTAGAATCCTTTATATCTATATAACCCAATCACTGTTACGTAGCTTATACGTACTTGGGGAAACAAGGAAATAAACCACTTTGCAGTTTTTCAGCGCTTGGGCTGCAGTAATCATAGAAAATAGGACAGCATAATAATGCCTTCCCTGTCAAGGACAATACTCTCAGAATAATCTACAGTATGTCTCTTTTGTCCCGTGTTCGTTTTGTGAGAACAAAGGCATAAAATGCAATTAATGTTATGCTATGAATGTGAAGTGGTGCGTCTTGTTGAAATATAGGCTGCCGTGCTGCGTTCCTCCGCCCGCATGGGGGTTATAATAGACTATTGTTGGCCTTTCACTCTCCTGGTCTCGGCGGTCAGATACATTTAAATGTCAGCTCCATTTCCTGCCTTTTCACACACAGCCATGAAATGGGAAGCAGAAATGCCAGCCTGCGCTGCCCGGTATCGCACAGCCCCCCTCTGCCTTCCCTCTGCCTTCCCTCTGCCCTGCTCATTGTTTACCATGAACTTTTATTCAGCACGCTAGCCTTTTCTTTTCTTTTTTTCACAGCAGCAGTATCGACATGAATAGCTGTGTATATATTACTTCTTTCACAGGTGTTGCCAATGATTGGAAATAACAACTGAACTAAGTATAATAGGTCTTAACCTGCAGTTAAATCCTACAGTAGCCTATATATTTTGCTGACCGGAGTCCACCCGAGGCAACCACATCTGAATGTGTACCTGAGTGGGTCCACAATCTCTGAATGCTATATATAGAGTCTGGAACTACACCTAAACCAAAATCGGAGTAATCTGTTTGTCATTTCTGCTCACAAAACTATATTTTAAAATATAAAGACTGCAAGACTGTAAAGAGGAAGTGGGGAGGAAGCTTCACTTCCGCTTTATATATATTTTACTTGTGAGCAGAGCTTCCGTTCTCCAGACTGTATGACGGAAGCATTTGAAAATTGCGAGAGGCAACAGTCTGGCCACGCGAGACTGAGTGGGTAGAGTCTGGTAATCAGAAGGTCCCTGGTTCATGCCCTGGCTGCCCCAGTCGATGAATGAAGTAATTGAACCCATTCTACAAAATGTCTTGTTCATGTCCAAGGACCCTCAACAGTGTATTTGGCTGAACCACATCTCAACATATTTTGTTCCAGGGTCCTCCAGAAGCAAAGATCTGACTTTTGAAAAACATTTTTGAATAGTTCAACTAGCCAATCTACATTGACACCTTGTGAGCTTGTAGACTGGCCATTTTAACTATTCAAAAATGTTTTGCAAAATAGTAAAAAAAAAGGCAAAGAAGTTTAGGGGTAAGGGGTTTAGCGGTGAGGAAAATGGAGCCCCTACAGTACAAGCTCTTAGCGTGGTACAAAGCAAGGTGACGTGAGCTGTTATATTTGCTATTTCTTAATAGCCAAAGTATAAAATAATGCTTTTTAGCTGCAAATCTAAAATGACACATGCAGATGCTTTCCCGGTCTTAACGGGTTAACCCCCTAACTTGCGATGACTGCTCCTTATAGTTAGGCTTCGTTAAATGGACAATTGTGATTTTTGTGCAAATGTATATGTACAGTGACAAAAGAAATACTATGGGATACATATTATGTTATCTATTATTCTTACTATCCTTGGCCCATTGCTTTTTCCCTTTACACCAAATATCTCTACTATTTTGGGGAGAATGTTCGAGAATGTTTGGGGAGAATGTTCGAGAATGTTTGGGGAGAATGTTCGCCCCATGGCCAGAACAGGCACAAGGGCTCTATTTCCGTCCATGCTAAACCCCTTATCCCTTAACTTTTTTTTTAAACTATTTTGAAAAACATTTTTGAATAGAAAATAGAGCCCTATAGTTTCCTACTGTAGGTTTCCTGTGGATAATTAGTATCATTGGTAACACCTGTGAAGGGAGTAACATATAATATACACATGACACTATTTATGTCAATATGGCTGCCATGAAAAAGCTCTATGGAGCGATGCTGGGTACTGATAGAGGTGTGATTTGTAGCTGCGTGATGTTTTCACGATGCGTCCGTGTCGTTCACATTTGATGGAGTCTGCTGAGTGTGATAGGAGTAATGTGGAGTCTATGGCTCACTGACCAGCTCTACAAATCTGTATAGCTCTGGACAGCCGTGCGTGCGTGCGTGCGTGCGTGCGTGCGTGCGTGCGTGCGTGCGTGCGTGCGTGCGTGCGTCACATGACCTTCTCCCTCTGTTAACTCTCTCTCTCTCTCTCTCTCTCTCTCTCTCTCTCTCTCTCTCTCTCTCTCTCTCTCTCTCTCCCCCCCATATCTCACTGTCTCTCACTCTCTGCTGCCTGTGTTTAATAACTGTTTAATGTCTTGATTAAATGAACAGTGCAGAGATAAGTGGATGGCTTGTTTGCAACAAACGAACCACTTCATAATTTGCTACTCTTTACTTGTTGCACGTGTGATTTGGCTGTGTCTTTTGTGTGAATGTCTAAGTGTGTGTGTGTGTGTGTGTGTGTGTGTGTGTGTGTGTGTGTGTGTGTGTGTGTGTGTGTGTGTGTGTGTGTGTGTGTGTGTGTGTGTGTGTGTGTGTGTAGTGGTTGGTTTGTCTGTATGGTGTGTATGCAACACGTGTATTTAAGTGTGAGTGTGGGATAATTTAATTGTCAACTCTTGCCATGTAATTAGAATTAAGGCATTTAGCAGATGCTCTTATCCACAGTGACCTAGAAGTGTAAGATCAGAGTTTTCATGAACCTATTCAACAAATGGGTCAATATTATAACCACGTACTGTACAGAGTGCAAAGACAACAATTACCTTCTAAGTAGTAGGACACCAGGTAAATATCAAACGGATCTGCATAAATAGAGAGTGTGTGTGCGCGTGCGTGCGTGTGTGTGCTTGTGCTTGCTGATCAAATAAATAAATAAAGGGGCTAGGCTTACAATTTTGTAAAACAAGATTAGGTAGGTTAGGTTTAGTGGTTACTTTAGTGCAGGTGTCGCACACCTGAAGCTTGTAGATCTGCTATTTTTGGCTTTAAGGTTTAAAATCACAAGACATTAGTTAAATGGAATATGGTGCATTTATATATAGCGCCTTTATCCAAGGCGCTTGCTTTACATACTGTAGATTGTGCATTGCATGTACCCGTGCATACATTCAATATGCGGAAGTGCTAATGAGCGCACCGTGTTAATCCCCCAGCCGCGCAGGGTTTACTCGTGCTACATGCACGGACAAAAAAAAAACGCCCGCCTGCAGTTCCAGCTTTGGCCAACCTCTCTGGGGGCGTGGTAAAACAATAAAACGTATCATGCTCAGAATGCTATAGTAAACACGAAGGTGTTGTGTTTCAGACGGCCTGGTGGACTGCGTGGACCCAGACTGCTGTGAGCAGCTGAGCTGTGGTTCTGACGCGCTGTGCCAGGGCTCCGCCGACCCGCTCGCCCTGCTGCAGAGGAACTCCCCGCCCCCCACCGCGCCCCCCTCGCCCGCCGCCAGCGCGCACACACACAGCTTCTACCAGCGCGTGCGCTTCCTCCTGGGAAAGACCGCCACGCACACCCTGCCGGGAGAGGTGCCCTTCGACATCAGGTGAGAGGCAAAGTGTTGGATTTGACGGCACACATTTTGATTTGGTTTTAGTCGTGTTTTAAAAAAAAAGAAAAATCAGTTTTTGTTTTAGTCACATTTTTGTCATCTGAAATGTCTTGTCGTCCGTAAACTTTTAGTTTATTTTGCCGGGCCTTGATGGGGTCATAATGCCTAATTATACACTTGCATGCTGAAAAAAGAAGATCTACAAGCTCACACTGCATCGCAACGTGACGCATTGTGAGCTTGTAGATCTGCTATTTTCCGTTTTAGTCATCATAGCTTATAGTTCTTTCGTTATTCTTTAGTTTTCATCAGTGAAAGTGGATATATGCCGAATCTTGCCGATGCATGTGTGTGTATTTCCATATGTTCTGTGTACCCTGTGTGTCCTTGACAAGAATAAAAGAAGTGTGGAGTGACTGCAAACTTATTTTATTCTTGTTATGTATCTCTTTTGTCCTACAGCATAACGTATGTTCGTTCGTGTGCACGTGTGTGTGTGTGTGCTAGTCGTGGGCAGTATCAATTTCTGTTTCAATGTAATATTGCCATGGCAACTGAGTTGATGGCAATAATAAGAAGGCATTATGCTATTCCTTAACTTTTATTTTTTTCATGAAAGATAAAGCTGCACTTTCTATTACAATTATAGTGATAATGAAACTGAAAGGCTAGCCAACCAAATAATTATTTGGAGGTATAAAATAAACAATTGCCTGGTCAGTTCTGCTCTATTGGTTCCCTAATCAATTAAATGTGACTATAGGCATGGAATCTTGAAAGTATACCTTCCATCTAGTACAAAAGTCTGCCACCTCATCTCCATTCAGACCACTGATGATATGGCAACATGTTATATTGGGTCCTCCACCATGCTATGCTGAATCTATGGGAGCTAAGACTGCTTATGTATTTCCTAAAGTTAGCAAGAACTGCCTGACCACCTATGCCCTATATAGCCTACTACTTCATCCTACCACAGATATAGCGAAAAGTGTGTCATAGTGTCTCTCTCTCTCTCTCTCTCTCTCTCTCTCTCTCTCTCTCTCTCTCTCTCTCTATATATATATATATATATATATATATATATATATATAGGTGAGGACGCCAGGTTAAACCCAGAAAGACTAGTCTTAAGTAGGCTAATTGCCTATTATTACACAGGCTAGATAATGTCATACATGATGACTTCTATCACCAGCAGCTCTTAATTCAATTTTACACAAATACCATCATATACGTATGAAGGTATATATATAATATACTGTATATATACGCAGTTACGCACGCAGTTACGCACGCACACACACACACACACACACACCAATTCTAGTGCATGCATTTAATTGGCTATTAACCATTGTCCTGGTTTAGAGTTAGGATTACACTGAAGGAAAGATCCAGGTTGGTTGGTGTTAGGGGTTGGGATTAGACATGTACACGTTAGGTGTATGCGTTAGAGATGGACTTATATGACTTCCGCTTCCGCCCAGATGGAGTAGCCGCATGGTGAAGTGCTCCGTCTAAGTTTTATCATTTATTCAAGTTTGTTTTGACCAAAACTGCCACTTTTATGTCAAACTACACGTGCAACTGGTTAAAGTACAAATAGATGGAACTGAGGTCAACTAAATCACAGCTTCCTAAAACTACACCGGTGACCAACCCTCCCGACGCAATGGACCCCGACAAACAACCTCTCTCCCTCGCTATACTGAGAGCGGAGCTGCAGTCGTCTCGGGAGGCAGTGCTCTGTGAGATAAAAATTGAAATAGCAACCATACGTCAAGAAATCAAAAAAGATATCACAGCACTCCGTGCAGAGACAAAAGCTGAATTTTCCTCCATTCGCTCGGAGCTAGCTAACGACCTCACCTCGCTGTCTTCCAAAAACACCGAGTTAGCTTCGGAGCAGTCAGACATGGGGAGATCTCTGAGTGATACTATGGACCGTGTTGCTGTACTGGAACAATCACTGGGCTCGATGGCAAAGGAGAACAAAGTCTTACAGGAGAAATGTTTGGACTTAGAATGCAGAAGCCGTAGACAGAACCTAAAATTATTCGGAATCGCTGAATTTGCTGAAGCCGGTGACCCGGTTGGGTTCGCAGCCACCTTCTTCCCTACGGTGCTCGGTGTTGATAACTTCCATACCCCCATCGTTGTTGACCGCTGTCACAGACTAGGGGCAAAGTCAAATGATAAGAAGGATAGACCTCGCATCATGATACTACGTCTTCACTATTTCTCTGACAAGGAGAAGATCCTCGAACTGTCCAAAAAACAAGGCAGCCTAAGCTACAACGGATCTCCAGTGTTCATTCATCCAGACGTGCCCCAAGCGATTGCAAAGCTTCGCGCAACGTATGGCCCGATTAAAACCAAGTTGCGCGATGCTAAACGCCGTCTCCCGGGCCTAGATTACAGTTTATATCACCCGGCCAGATTCATAATAACATTGGACGGGATCCGGTACTCCCTCAATTCTCCTGAAGCAGCCGAAGAATTCTACAAAAAGAAAATAGCACCCGCGGCAACGGCGGCTGTTGCAGCCGAGGAGGAACCTGCTGTAGCTGATACAGCCGAGGAGGAAACTGTAGAAGAGTAGCTGGCCGGGACATACACCCCAAACATTAATCAACGCTCACACAGACTTGCTTTCTCCCCGTGGACATTATTCTGTCTGCGCACCCACCACTATCATTACTACATGGATACAACGATGACAAGTCCACGCTCACTTTAAAAAAGGTAATGTTTGTGTGAAAAAGATCTGGCGAAAGCTACTACTAAGACGAACTATATCCCTTTAATGCTTGGAATGCATGGAAACACCGTAATAATTCTACTTATGCTTTGTTGATCTATTATTTAATTGTTGTATTTATTTATTTTATTGTGGTAGTCTAAAAGACGGGGTTATGGTTTACATTACTAGCGTAGCAGTTTTGCTAATAATGCTATTGTTGTCATGTAGTCACCATGGAGGCCGCCATTTATTTTTGTATACCACTGTGACCGTAGCACTGCGTTCGCGACCTGCGATGCATTTGTTATTGTGTTTAGTGCTATTGCAGTAGCATCCTTGCTATTGCTGTTGTTGTCGTGCAGCCTCCATGGGGGCCGCCATTTTGTGTATTAGCCTACTATGACGCTAGAAACCTACGGTGCGCCTCGAGGGACAAAAAGGACGTCGCTTGTAATGTAGTGAGGGAGGGAGGGAGAGACGTTGGGTTACGAGTAACCATAGTTATTTGAGTGAGATCCGCCTCCACTGCTGCTGTTTTGTGTATGTGGAGGTTGCCTTAAGTTCTTTAAATTCCTCTTTAGACCCGTTTTATTGTCAACATTATGGTTTTAAAAGATGATTTTATTTACAAAAAATACTTTTGAGCAAACAAAAGTGGGAAAAGATGTTACTTTATAATTAGGGGCGAGGGATTTAATTTTTTTTTTTTATTATTTTCTTGCGAATGTATGGGTTCATGCATATATATATATATATATATATATATATATATATATATATATATATATATATATATACAAATTGGTTTGTTTTTCCTTGGTTTATGTGAACTAAGTTGCACTGATTGTAGTTTGTGTCTGTCTGCTTGAATGTGGAATGTGTGAGATTGTCTGTCTTTGTTTGTATCCCCCTCTGTTTATTTGAACGTTTCATTGTATTTATATATTAATACATGTGTGTCAGTACAGGGATATGTTTATACGGGTGTGTGTGGATGTGTGAGTGAATGTGTGTCTCTTTATGTATATGAGTATATCCATGGTTTACATTTAATACATAGATTTGTACCTGATTGTTTATATATGGTTTATACACTATGTAGATACACATGTTTGGCCACTTACACCGACCTCATATGTTTTACAATGGGTTGTGGTGGGGAGGCCTCTCCTGGGCGTGGTTTATTGGCGTGCCTGCGGTGCGGCTCATCGCGCTGTGGGCCTGCCTGTCTGCTGTTCTCTCTGGGGGGCCTTATCCATAACAGTATGCGGGGTTCGGGTGGGTGGCTGTGCGTGTAATGATCATCTGGTTGTTTTGGTTCAGAATAAGATTGTATCTTTTTATTTTTATTTTATACATAACAAGGGACGGTTAGCTAAGTTCTCCCTATTGTAGTTTTTTTTTTGTTTCTCTATTTTCACTTTAGCTGCTTGTGTCTTAGACATAGAAAGCTGGTTAGCTTAGGCTTTTTCTTCTGTGCCTCCTATTTGAGGGCAGGCATGGAGGGTTTTGGGATTTCTCCCGTTTGTTGTGTTAATGTGTTTTTGCGTTCCTGTGTTTTTGTTTTTGTTCTCTTGCACTCCTATTCCGAATTCAGATTGATGTCAGCATTTGCACTCAGTCCTTTTTTTTTATCAATTCCTGGTTTATACAATGGCTAATTCTATTCCAAATTCTAATATTGTAAGAGGGGAAAGCTTGGTTCAATACACTACTTGGAACTGTAGAGGTCTGAATGGAGCGGTGAAACGTGGCAATGTATTGGCTCATTTAAAGAGGTTGGGGACAGATATTGCTTTTTTACAGGAGACTCACTTACGGAATCAGGATCATAACCGCCTACGAAGAAATTGGGTAGGCCAAATATTTCACTCCCATTTCAATTTCAAATCCAGGGGCACGGCAATACTTATAAACAAGAACATTCCTTTTATACTAAATAAAACTATCCAAGACCTACACGGTAGATATATTATAGTTACTGGAAAGCTTTATAATTGTCCTATTGTTCTGGCTAATGTCTACGCCCCTAACCATGACGATGAACGATTTATATCTTCTTTTTTGGCTACTTTGCCTGACCTTGACACTCACCAGTTGATCTTAGGTGGAGATCTGAATTTTATTCTTCATCCTACGCTTGATAGATCTTCACATAGACCCTATACTCTGACTAAATCAGCTAAAATGGTGAATACATTCATGGACACATTTAAATTATCAGATCCATGGAGATTCTTAAATCCAGCCCAACGTAAATATTCGTTTTTCTCTTCTGTACATCACACTTTCACAAGATTGGATTACTTCCTGATAGATTCAAAACTTCTCCCCTCAGTAAAACACTGTGAGTATGAAGCAATTGTAATATCCGATCATAGTCCCCTAGTCCTCAAATTAGCATTTCAGAACAGACATACGGCCAGGACTTGGAGATTCGATAACACTCTAATAACTAGACAAGCATGTGTGGATGATATTAAATCCCAAATACAGTTCTATCTCTCCACAAATGACACACCCGATGTATCAAGAAGTACACTATGGGAAGCACTTAAAGCGTATCTACGGGGGCAGATTATTTCACGACAAGCTTTGATCTCCCGTCTACGTAATGTACAAGGCAAAGCTCTGACTGATAAATTACTTGAAGTAGACCTACAGTATGCAGAATCTCCTTCTCCTGAATTATACAGAGAAAGGGTTTCGACTCAAGCCAAATTCAATCTCCTATCCACAAATGAGACTACTAATTTGATCACACGTTCACGCCATAGGTTTTATGAACATGGGGATAAGGCGGGCAAAATACTTGCACTTCAAATTAGGGAATCAGCTGCTTCTAGATTAATTACAGAGATCCATACAAACACCGGCCAAACTACTATTAATCAGCAGGACATTAATGATGTATTTAAGCGCTTTTATTCAGATTTGTATACTTCGGAATCACTGGGAGATTCTGAATTGATTGATACTTTTTCAGAGAATTTAAATATATTAGTCAAGAACATGAGGTTCAACTTGAAAGAGCTATTACCTTAGATGAAATACATCAGGCAATCTCTCAAATGCAGTGCTCAAAAGCCCCAGGACCCGATGGCTATACCTCTGAATTTTACAAGTCATTTACTGAACTTATATCTCCCCTTTTACTTCAAGTGTTTAGTGAATCTCTCAACGCCGGCCACCTCCCACCAACTTTCTATCAAGCTAGCATTTCTGTTCTACTTAAAAAGGATAAAGACCCGCTCAATCCAGGCTCATACAGACCCCTGAGTCTTTTGAATGTTGATGCTAAAATTTTAGCAAAAATTTTGGCTACACGCTTAGAAAAAGTGCTCCCAACTGTGATACATATTGATCAAACAGGGTTTATAAAAGATAGACATCTATTTTTTAATCTTAGACGCCTATTCGACATTGTATATTCTCCCAGTAGAACCCCCCAAGATACGGAAATACTGTTGTCTCTTGATGCGGAGAAGGCTTTTGATAGGGTCGAGTGGGATTTTCTCCTCTCGACCCTGTCGAAATTTGGGTTTGGTCCAACCTTCACTTCCTGGGTTAAACTACTTTATGCTTCTCCGTTAGCTTCTGTACATACAAACGGATACAGGTCTGAAAACTTCCCTTTGAATCGCTCGACCAGACAAGGCTGCCCTCTCTCACCACTGCTCTTTGCCTTATCTATTGAGCCGCTTGCAATTGCGTTGCGTGCTTCAGACACCTACACTGGTATCTTCAGAGGAGATAGAGAGCATAAAGTTTCACTTTACGCTGACGATTTATTATTATACATATCCAAACCTTCCACATCTATTCCTAGTATCATGTCCACCTTAGAAAGTTTTGGCAGGGTTTCAGGGTATAAGGTCAACGTTTCCAAAAGCGTTTTATTTCCTATCAATACACAAGGCAATCAAACTTTCGGCTCCCATCCATTTAATGTTACAACCAGCTTTCGGTATTTAGGAATCACGGTAACCAAAGCGCTTAATGACTTGTTCAAGCAAAACCATACAAAACTTTTTGAACGTACTGAACAAGATTTTGCAAAATGGTCGAACCTTCCTATCTCACTTGCCGGCCGAATTAATATAATTAAAATGAATGTCCTCCCTAAATATCTGTTTCTATTCCAATGTATTCCAATTTTTGTTAACAACACTTTTTTTAAGAATCTAGATAAAATTATCTCCAAGTTCATTTGGGATAAGAAACACCCCCGAATAAGGAAGGATTTTTTGCAGAGGCCTAAATCAGAGGGCGGAATGGGATTACCTAACTTCAAACTCTATTACTGGGCGTGTAATTTACGTGCGCTCTCATTTTGGCTCCAAGATCAATTGCCTACGTGGGCATTTATTGAAGGTCAATGTTGCCCCCCAACATCGTTGTCAGCATTAATCTTTTCCCCAGTGGCCTCAAAATATACTAAGTTGCCAAAGAATTCCATAGTCTCGCATTCTCTCAAAATCTGGCTCTCAATACGAAGGCATTTCGGTTGGCACCCGGGTTCTGTGCGCGCACCACTGGTCGCTAACCATGCTTTTCCACCTTCCCTTTCTGACTCATTGTTTAAAGTGTGGCATAGAAATGGTATTCACTCCTTCAAAGATCTTTATATTGATGGATTATTCCCGACCTTTGAACAAATGCGACGCAAATTTAATTTACCCCAATCACATTTTTTTAGATTTCTACAGATACGACATTTTTTAACACAGCACACTGCTTCATTTCCAAACATACCTACCAACTCATCAATGGAATCTATATTTCTACCTGACCCATTGGTCAAAGGAGGTGTTTCTATTATTTATAATTCTCTCTCATGTTTAGATAGTAATGCCTCCTTGGATTATTTAAAAACTGCTTGGGAAAACGATTTAGGAATATCTATCACTGACGAGCAATGGTCTACATCTCAAAAATTGGTGCACTCTTCTTCAGTATGCGCCAGGCATGGTCTTATACAATTTAAAATATTACACAGGTTACATTTGTCAAAGGAAAAACTCAACAGAATGTATCCGAATGTGAATCCAGCCTGCGACAGATGTGGCCAGTCGCCGGCCACTCTGGCGCATATGTTCTGGCACTGCACTAAACTAACATCATATTGGCAAAGTATATTTAAATCACTATCAGACATTGTTGGAAAACCTTTTGACCCGGATCCACTGACAGCAGTTCTAGGAGTTAAAAGCCCCGGGGTCAAATTGTCTACTTTCCAATATAACATGGTAAAATATGTGACTCTACTGGCTCGCAGACTGATACTGTTGAACTGGAAGCAAGCACATGTTCCGACTCACACTACACTTATGAAAGAGGTTATGCACTATTTGCAATTGGAAAAGATAAAGTTTGAATTGAGAGGGAGTGAAGATAGATTTTACCAGACATGGCAACCCTTCATTGACTATTTCAATAGGTGCACGCTAACCCCTCCTACACAATAGATAACAAAATAAAAAATTGGAAAGAAGAAAAAAAAGGAGAAAGGAACTGAGTGTTTTTTCTTATTTTATTTTCTCATTTAAAAAGAAGAATGTCGGGTTGGGAGAGTTTGAGAGCAAGAATGTCTGTCCTGTTGTCTTTACTTTGTTTGTCTGTTCACATTTGTCAATGTTTAACTGTTTTGTTTTTTCTTTATCACATTTATGTACCTTTTTTATTATGTATTGTATGTCACTTAATTACTCATTATCTGTCAATTATTTTCTTAAGTTATGTCATAATACAAAAAGCCTAATAAAAACTATTTAAAAAAAAAAGAGATGGACTTATATGCCTGAAAAAATAGAAATAATAGAGAACGGAAAAGACCACCCTGCGGCGTGTTGCGGGCTTGCAGATCGGCAATTTAAAAATGGTTAAATGGCAAGAGAAAGTTCATATAATCGCTGTCATAACATGTTCATGTGGTGTCCTCACAAGTATAGTAATACAAACCTGTGCGTGCGTGCGTGCGTGCGTGCGTGCGTGCGTGCGTGCGTGCGTGCGTGCGTGCGTGCGTGCGTGCGTGCCTCCCCAGGGAGCGGAACCATGTGTTCCTGCAGGGATCAGGGCCCAGTGAGGTACACTACATCGTCCTCAGCCTGTCTCAGAGTCAGAGTACAAGCGGCCGGCGTTTGTTTCTTGCTATATTTATGTTGTGTGTGTCATGCGGTAACACACCGCTCATAAAGGTGTCTCCATAAATATTTCAGTGCCCTCTCGGCCGGCACGCGAGAGAGAGAGAGGGGGGAAATATATCTTGTTGGCACCGTGACCCAGAAAGTTTTGGACCAGAAAAAAAAGGAGAAGTGATGCCTCGTGCTGAGAAATGCCCCCCCCCCCCACTCCCCCACCCGTCCCTTCCCTTTCCTCGCACTCACTTTTACAATAAACAAATAAATTAATTGTGTGTCTGTTGTCTTGTAACGGAAATCGATGGCGGCTTTCGGGGCAAACGTAACAAACGGGCCGACGCGGTCACCCAGAGCAACCCTGCTGTCCTCCTGGAGGAGCAGATAGTATCTGTGTGTGTGTGTGTGTGTGTGTGTGTGTGTGTGCGCGGGGGCACGCACGTGTGAGTCATCCTAAATCCATCTGTCTCCATTTTATGGGTTCGACTATTATCCCTCAGTTCAAACAGCCTATTTCACACTTTACTGGAAATATCAGCGGGAATTCTTTAAAATGCTTTACGATGCGTGCGGCAGTGGGCGTGGCTAATTACAGACTAAATTGAATCGTGTCCGTGCGCACGTGTGTGCACGTGTGTGCATGTGCATGCGTGTGCATGCATGTGGGTGTGTGCGTGTGTGTGTGCATGTGCGCACGTGCGTGTGTGAAGGGTATTTATTTATGTGACATGTCGCTGCGAGCATTGGCTGTATTTATGGCGCTTGTCCGCTGGCCAACCCTGGCAGGTTTTGTGGGTGCAGGAAGTACAGTGATGCTGTCGGGACTCGGGAGGGAGAGTGAATAGAGCTGTTGTCTCTCTCTCTGCTTACAAGGACGTTCGTCTGGCTCCCATGTCTCTACAAATACAATCATCACACTGTCAATCCTGATGAACCGGAAAACATCCATACTTCCCGCTCTGACTCTCTCTCTCTATTTCTGACCAACCCCCCCCCCCCCCCTCTCTCTCTCTCTAGTCGTGTGGCTGTCATCAGAGGCAGTGTGCTGTTGCAGGATGGCTCTCCTCTGGTGGGCGTCAACATCACCTTCCTGCAGCACCCAGAGTATGGCTACACCATCAGCAGGCAGGACGGCAGGTACTCTACAGTGCTGTGCCTGCACACACACACACACACACACACACACGCACACGCACACACGCACGCACACGAGCACGCACACGCACACACACACACACACACACACACGCACACGCACGCGCACGCACACGCACACACACACACACACACAATGTGATGTAACAATGTGCAGGTACTACTTCCAGTATTGTCATGCTCACATCTCATCCGTTGTGTGTTGTTGCTGGCCTGTAGTTTTGACCTGGTGACCTCGGAAGCCATGTCCATGACCCTCATGTTCCATGTTCCTGTAGTTTTGACCTGGTGACCTCGGGAGCCATGTCCATGACCCTCATGTTCCATGTTGTAGTTTTGACATGGTGACCTCCGGAGCCATGTCCATGACCCTCATGTTCCATGTTGTAGTTTTGACATGGTGACCTCCGGAGCCATGTCCATGACCCTCATGTTCCATGTTGTAGTTTTGACATGGTGACCTCCGGAGCCATGTCCATGACCCTCATGTTCCATGTTGTAGTTTTGACCTGGTGACCTCGGGAGCCATGTCCATGACCCTCATGTTCCATGTTCCTGTAGTTTTGACCTGGTGACCTCGGGAGCCATGTCCATGACCCTCATGTTCCAGCGGCCGCCCTTCCTGCCGCAGACACGCCCCATCTGGACCCCCAACAACAACTTCCTGGTTTTGGATCACGTGACCATGGCCCGGGAGGAAGCGGCGGTGCCCAAATGCGACGTCAGGAGCGTTGTGAGTCCGTACCCGCTGGTGCTGCCCTCGCCTCTCCCCCGATACACCGGAGCGTGCAGCGAGCGGGGGCCCGTCATACCGGAGCTCCAGGTACGATACACGCCTCATATCAGACACTATATGAAGGGAACAACGGGTCCCGGGGAACAACTGGCTGAAACTCATTTGCAATATACTGGCTGATGACTGATATACATTGTTTTGACTTTTATGTCACATAAAAAAAAAGGTGCATGCTTAGTATTGTTGAGTGGCTCTCATACGTCTTCATGTCAAGGACCCCCAAATTATGTATTTTGTCCACAGACCCCCATCTGAACATTTTTGTGCCAGGGACTGCCTTACAAGATTTGTGCAGTTAAAATGTTTCAGGGAAATATTGAAAATGGCAGCTCTACAAGCTCTGAGCCTAGCCTTGTGCTGACCTTGGGCCTCTTAGCATGGCCTCATTGGGCCTCTGTGCTTGTTTTCTTTAGACCTGTCCACTTGTTTCTCTTGAAAAATCTGCATACAAGGTTTGATCCGTCCGACATGGACGACAGCTTGACACTACTTGGTCAGGTACGTTTTGCGTCATGCTGACGTCGCGGAGCACAGCCTTGTGCGTAGCGTGTTTGACGAGGATAAGTCATGAGCGCCTCCGGCCTCCCTCCCCATCGCCATGCAAATTGGACGCTGCTGAGTCGGCAGAAGTGCGGGCTTCACACACTGCTCAATGCGGAATAGTAAAATCACCTGGAAGATGACATTTTTATTTGGAAGAAATGCAGCGTCAGGTTTTGTAATGTTATACATTGTCAGAATCCGCTTTGTTCAAGTTCATTTGAGTTCCAAAAAGAGTGACTTTAAGACCTGTTTCACCGTGCAATGCAAGACAATGGGGAATTATCTTTGAATTATCCTTTTTTTTTAATCAAGAGCAACTATCGACGATCTAACCAATATTTGGACTTGCACGAGGCCAGCGTAACTATACAACCCAAAGCACTACCAAAGTGTTATTTAGCTTTAAGAGCAGAGTGCCAGGTTTAACTGTATTCCATTTGTTGCAATAAATGGGTCAATTTATGACAAGAGTGTCCTCACTTAATATATTGTCAGCGGGCGTGTTGCAGGTGGATTCAGTCGGGCCAATCAAATGACAGCTTTTCATTACCTTTAAGAGCAGTGTGCCGCTGGCAATTTGCACAGAAGAGCCTCATAAGTTCTGCTAAGAGTGAACTTGTGACCTGGTGCGTCAGGCTGCACAGAACACTCCACAGCACCTCCAACAGAACGCCCAGTGCACATGGTGTCACATTAGCATGGGAGGAAGTAACAGATGTAGTTAATATGTCTGCAACTCATGGCGCTGGTCCTATGAGACGCATTTCTCATTGAAATGGTGAAGCAGTGACATTTTAAATTCGATTTACAGGTATGTATAGGAGTCAAGGTGTCAACGAATTGCTCCTCTCCTCTCTTCCCCACTCCTCTCGTTTGGGGATAAAGTTCGCGCTTCTGTTCTGACTTCTCTGACACTTCTCTGAATGTTCAGCCAGTCAATCAGTGGGACAGAGCATGCAGCTGAACAGCTGAGCAGCGGAGGTCACATCAAAGGCAGAGTCATGGCTGCACAGTAAATATTGTTAAACGCAAAAGCACTGTCTGTGGACCATCACAATTACGGGAAAGCATCTCAGTCATTTTAGAGTTGGCTATTCAAAAATAGCACATGTACAGTACATGCTCACAGCACGTCACTTTGTGTCAAGAAAGATCTTGAAAATGTGAGAACTATACTATACTTTAGAAGGCATTTGTAGAATCGGCCTTATTGGGTTAAGTAAATGTAAACATGTAACCAACATATATGTGCATACTAACAAATCTAAATAGATGACGTGATACATTGGTGAGAGGAATGCTAGGGGTGAAGAGGTGAGTGCTCAGTCTGTGGATTAAAACAGGAATGATGGTGTGAGTTTATTGCTTTGGGGCCAGAGGAGGATGAAAGTGTCTAGACTCTAGGACAGGTGAAGCGTTGTCCAGGATGCTTTAGGGAATGTTAAACTTCAAACAGACTTCCCATCTTAGATGATCTAAGTGAGCGGGAAGGGTTGTGCTGTTGGGGCAGGCAGCAGTGGCTCAAGAGGTAGAGCGGCCGTCTTGGAATCCGAAAGGTTCCTGTTCTATCCCTGGCTCTGCCTGGCCGTTAACCCATTTTGGGTGGGAACCCCTTTTGGTGTTAGCATTATGTTATGTTTTAGCTATTGAAAAATAGCAGATCTACAAGCTCATAGCGCGCCACCGAGTGGCGCGCTACGAACTTGTAGGTCTGCTATTTTTGAAAAATTGAAGAACCACTTCAGAAGAAACATAGCTTTTTCAGAAAACTGTCAGAATGTAGAAGACATTTTTAGAATCTGATCTCAGGTCTAAATGTTTTTTTCTGTGCTATGTGTTGTTTTTGTTGTTGGTGTTGAACAGACCTGTGAAGATGAATATCCTTCGGGACAATAACGATTATTATTATTATTAAATGGGTTAAAGGACCACTTCATCCCTTTTCAACCTATCTTCATATAATAGGTCCTCACTAATAATCATGCATCGACGGGAAATCCAAGCTAATAGAAACTGCAGGCTTTCTAGTCCTGAAAAGTTGCAATGTGAAAATGGAAGCACAAAGGGAGTCTACCAACAACGTGCCTCAAGCCTGGAGCGGCTGGTCCGGTGCATCACAGGAACAAGGACACTTAATGCAGAAGGAGGAGGACACTGGAGCAGCATGGACATTTTAAGCCTTTTATTTGGTGCTAGTATACAAAAAACGACTAACGTTTCGACCTATGCGGTCTTTCTTCATCAGAGTCATAAAACGTTTTTTTTTTTTCGTTCTCACAATAATACAAATCTAAACATTTTTGTAAAAAAGAAATCTTGTTTAAAAAGAATCTGCCTAACGATGATGTCACGGGTTTCATAACTGCCCACAGCCCTCCTATGAGACACAGACTGAGTAGAAAAGAATTGTGCCATTTTATCATGATTATTAGTGAGGACCTATTATACTGTATGAAGATAGGTTGAAAGGTCCTTTAAAGTGTTCTTGAGCAAGATTCTGAACCCAATGCTCCCAATGGACTGCTTTGTGCCTTGCATGGTTTCCTCTACTGTCAGTGTGTGAATGTGTGGGTGATTGTAAAGGCCTTGGAGAAAGGCAATATATTATATGCAGCTGAGAAACCACCCACATCAACTCTGCCTGTTATTCTGCGCATGAAATAATTAATCCTGTATTTCCTGCCAATCATTTTACCGCGCTGCAAATAGTCTGAAAACTCACCTCTTCACACTACATCTTAGCCCGTAGCCACTTGCCGCAGCACTTTATAGCCTCGACGACCTTACAGGCTTATGCAAAGACTATGAACTTATATAATTTAGATAGCATTTTATGTAGACATAGCACGCTGTAATGTATACTCTTAGCTTCACTGTACAGATAGTCTATAGAGACAGATGTTGGGTTCTTAGCTTGCTTATGATATCTGATAACTATTTCTATGTATTGGATATAACAAACTTTTTTAGCAAAAGGCCGATGCACACCTCAGAAGGCTAGTGACAGGTGCGTAGGGCAATAGAGCATAGAACAACAAAGAAAAGGTCCCACACACTGTCAGACACTTGCCAAAATGTTGTTCTTTATTAGGTTGCCGTTTCGGTCGATTAGATCTTCACCAGGACAGACAATGAAGGTCTAATCGACCGAAACGTCGACCTAATTAAGAGCAACATTTTGGCAAGTGTCTGACAGTGTGCGGGACCTTTTCTTTGTTTTTCAAAGATACCCTTTTTTATGTATTTGATATATTACCATGTGTTGTTCTTGCTTACTGTAAGTCGCTCTACATTAAGAGCGTCTGCTAAATGCCTGAACTGTAAATTGTCTCTCTCTCTCTCTCCCCTCCCTGTAGGCGGTTCAGGAGGAGGTTCCTATCCCCGGGTCCTTTGTAAAGCTGAGCTACCTGAGCACGCGGGCAGCAGGCTACTTGTCTCTGCTGCGCGTCCTCCTGACGCCCCCGTCCCCCTCGTCCCCCGTGTCCCCGCTGGGCGGCCTGGCCAAGGTCCACGTGCGCGCCTCCGTCCAGGGCAGGCTGTACCAGCGCTGGTACCCCGCCGGGCCGGGCCTGGTGCACAGGATGGTCTGGAACAAGACAGACGTTTATGGACAGGAGGTCTGGGGTCTCACGCACGCCACAGGTACCGTAACATGAGAGCAATAATAACTGAAGTGAATAATAATGATGATGATGAATGGGAACCACGAGCCATTTTATTATTCACAAAGGAGGTTTGTGCAAAGAGCTACTGTACACAAATACAAGGAATGCAGTCAAGTGTCACAATAATGAAATTCTATTTATAGGAATATAGACGTGTCCTGAATAAAAAAAAAAAGGACACACTTTTATTGAAAGTCAGCAATTGTGAACTGAATGGCAGGAATTCTGGATCTCAACAGGGAGAAAGGCTGAAAACCATTCCAGCATATTTAAATCTTTGAACTAAATGTAAATTAGTGAGTTGAGAGAAAGTACTATTTGAAATGTCAGTGAAAGGCAGTGGACGGTGGTGTGAATGTGAGTCATGAATGAAATACATGGTGACCCCAAAACTGACTTCACAAAGTCCCAGAGTAGTAACTGAACAACAGAGCATGACTCCTGTCATTCCCTGTTGTACTGCTTTGGTCCTGTCTTGGCCGGGTCTCACTTTTAAAATATGTTTTGTTTATTGGATTTAATTAATACTTTTATTAGTCAAAACAGCATGGATATACAGTAACACACTTGGGCTAAAATGATAACACAAAAAATGCCCTGGGGACTTGTTTCCAGTGTGGTCCATTGTATTGAATTCATCAACAGCTAGAGTATAGAATATAGAATAATCACACAATAATACACGTCATCAACAAATACAAATAGCCATATACTGTGTGTGTGTGTGTGTGTGTGTGTGTGTGTGTGTGTGTGTGTGTGTGTGTGTGTGTGTGTGTGTGTGTGTGTGTGTGTGTGTGTGTGTGTGTGTGTGTGTGTGTGTGTGTGTGTGTGTGTGTGTGTGTGATTTCATAGCAGTTTCCGGCAGGATCCGCCGGGAGAAACTAGACACAGCTGCAGGACATGAGACTAATTTATTAGAGCGGCAGAGAGAGAGAGGGGGGTGTGTACATGTGTGCGTGTCTGGCTGTCTGCGTCAATTTAACAAAGGTGCAGGCGATCAGAAATCAGCAGAGAGAGACCGACGTTTGCGCTACTCTATGCCGAATTGAAGTGGACTCGGCCCCAGACTTTTTTTTTCTCCCTCGAAATAAAAACGTCTGGGTTTCCGAGGCTACTCATTTCAAGAACGCTGGTCTTGTTCACTTGTGGTTTTCTTTCAGGCCTGTTTAGAAATAAGTAAGCCAGCGATTCACGACCATTCATGGATGGTGTCAGGGCATTCCATTCATACCTCAATGTGACTTGTTTTCCCCCATGGTTAAATAAAGGTTACATACTGTACATTGCATACATACTGTACATGGCATGTCCTCTGTATGTGCTGCCATAATAACACCTGAAGACACACACCGGGAGGAATCACACCTATTCACAGTCATTGTGACGCACAATGTTGTGAAGCTATAGTAGAGTGAAGGGCTTTGTACACCACAGTAGCATTCATTGTTTGGTCCAGGGAAATCTCTCTCTCTCTCTCTCTCTCTCTCTCTCTCTCTCTAAATGGGCACAACTGCTACTTGTAAAAAGGCAGCATCAATTTGTTCTTCATGGATAACCAATAATATTTAATGAAGATGGTTGCTTCCCCATTCAAACGCATTTGCCGCCCGTCTGGTGAACCTGAAAGCAAACTCCACGTGCCCGAATGTTTTATTTACATGCCACGGGCAGTTGGGCAAGCATTAGTGTCAACCCCTGTATACATAACATATACACACTACATATTTGTAGTGGCATGGATGGTTATAGTGTTTTTTTATGCATGCCAGTCAATCACGTGATGGAAAATTGCAGTTTGCAGAATGCTGTTATTGCTTGAATTCAGACGGGACAGAGGCGATTTGACTGGAGGTTATGTGGCAGAGGGTTGCCATGCAGGTCCAAGCAGGACCCCCGGGGACTCTGTGGTTATGTGGTCAGCTTTGTGACCTGGCTGGCAATATCACAGATGTTGTCTGCATGCTGCAAGACCCGGTGTCATAGCAGGTGTCCTCCAGATCCACACCTCCATCTCCTCTCCTGATCCTTTCCTTTTTATTAGTATTATTACACATGCCCTTCCCAGCTCCGTCCTCACCTCCATCCTCTCCTCTGTGCCTCGCTCAGACTCCCCCCCCCCACCACCTATCCTCTCTGCTGCGTTTCTTCTCTTCTGTTGCTTGTCGTCTTCTCCGCTCCCTCTGATCTCCCCTGTTACCTCTACGCTGTCTTTCCACTGACCTCCCTTGTTCTTTCCTCTCCACCCATGTCCTCCTCTGATCTGCCCCTCTGTGTGGAGCTCCATGTTGGCGCGCACACACACACACACACACACACACACACACACACACACACACACACACACACACACACACACACACACACACACACACACATAACCACACACACACACACAGTCACACACACACACACACACACACACACACACACACTTACAAGCACGCAACACACAGAGCAGAGAGAGAGAGAGAGAAAGAAAGCTCACGCTCTGTTTGCTCGGCGCGAGCTCATCGCCCGAGGCTTCTGCAGTTTGGGAATGAAAGCTTTCACCTGTGAGATATTGAGCGTGCATTCATGTACTGTCGAGTGCATATGTGTTTGTTTGTCTGTGCATGCGTGCTTGTGTGTGTGTGTGTGTGTGTGTGTGTGTGTGTGTGTGCTCGTGCATGAGTTACGTGCCCCTGCCCCTGCTTTTGTAATATAGCCATAGCAATATTCTCCTGTGCAGCAGTTTTGGAAACACTGACACGTTCCCTCTGAGGGTTCTTTGTCCGTGGCGTCCTGGAAAAGTCTTGTGTCAAAAAAAAGAGAAGAACTCAGTTTTTATGGAATTGAGTGAGAGAGAGTGAGTCTGTGATTTCCCTTTTGGCGCCAAGGTATATTTCTGTCTTGTTTCAATGCATTTTCAATCGGATGGTTTCAGGGTCGGGGGAGGAAGTTGCCCAAGTGGGGCACAATGTCAGCTGAAGTTTCAACAGAACCACGCGCCCACTGAGAGTTCGTTAACTCAGTTTGCTGGCGTGATACGAGGAGTTAATTACTTTCTCAAATATGTTATTCTCTGATATTTTGTTTCTGCCCCAATTATGTTCAGTAATCTGAACTTCAAAGTGTAGCAAATCATTCAGACCCGAATGAACATTTCAACAGTGGAAAACTAATCTAACGCTCAAAACAATTACCAAACATTTCAATAAACATATCAGCGCTGTCAGGCAGAATACCTTCTATCCTCCCTATACGTATAAAAAAATAATGCCTTTTTTTACACAAGTAGCAAAACTAGATGAAATACAACTGGCGATATTGCATTGTAAGCAGTATAGGATGGATCCACAATTATGCAAAACACAAATCAGGGGCTCTCTGGGATGGGTTGCATAAAAAAACAATAAAACAGTGCAGTATGTGGGAGTTCTTCTGAAGAACTTCTGAAAGGCTCCAGTGCGAGATTAGCTCTGGACACAGAGACAGAGTCAGTCAGACAGACAGACAATACACCTAATAGACGGGCTATAGATGCCTTAACAGACGACGTCACACTGATAAGAAACAGCATGATCATCAAACTTTCAGATGCTGTTTTTCTCCCAGTGTGGAGAAAGAATGATTAGGATTTGTATTGTATTCTCTCACTCTTGAAATATATAATCCATTGGTTTCTGTTATGTTTGAACAATTTATAGTAATTCAAAGCAGTTGTCCTCAAAACCACACCTCCAGTCGCTGTCATAAGAACGGGAGGTGTGCTCATGATAACGGCAGCAGAGCCCGTTTGTCCATGGCTGCAGCCCATCAAGTATAATTTATGCTTCGTCCCGTGATGGTGTCGTGCACGCAGACCTCTACAATCACAATAATCGCATCCGCGATGCGATGTGAGCTTGTATATCAACTGTTCTCTGTGTGCAATACTGTTGCGCTTTGAAGAATAAATGTCTCCTAGGGTGCATCTCACTAGCCAACACACAAGAGGAGGTTGAATGGACTGAAACCAGCGCTTTCCAAAACAACAGGTTTGGAGATCTGTTGGGAATTGATTACATGAAACCCATGCGCCCAGTCCCAATGTGTGTAAACAAATAATTGCTCTATAGCCTCCTGCATGGCCACACTGTAATAGATATCCAAGGCAGCATACTGTTCTGTTAAAACAGTAAAACGCCTGTGTGACTTCATCAGGGCGCACAGGTCATGAAAGCAAGCACACACCATTTAACAGCTACATCAAACAATCAATCAGCATCAGTAAATCAATGTGATATTAAAACAAGAATGCACACACCATCGAGCACATAATATAGAACATGGCATTACAAAGTACAAGCAAAAAGAAGTTAATTACTTTTTTCAAACAGGCATGAGATTCTCTGATATATTCTTTCCTTCCCCAATTATGTTGGGGGAGATTGCCCCAGCAATCTCAACTTCAAAGTGTAGTAACGCGTTCAGACCCGAAATGAAACGTTGCACGGCATAAAAACTAATCTCTAACGCATAAAGCAAATATCAATCATTTCTATAAACACATTAGACTTGCTTTGAAAAGATTCTCCTTGCGGCGTCGTAACTTTTCCTCCTTTCCTCCTTGCATCCATCTGTGAGTGTTCTCCTTCCCTCTCTAATCATATTATTGATTCCACACGGCAAGGCGGAGATTTAGGAAGAGCTTAATCTGGGATTTCCCTGCTTGTACACGCTCCTCTGTGCCGTTCCTCTCCTCCCAGACCTCTGTTCCCTTGTTCTGGGAGCATGTTTAATAAGTTCAAAGACATGCGGGGACATCTACACACCTGAGCCCCGGCGTCCAACCTAAAAACTGATTAAAGGTGGTAGCTCGTTGATGCAAGCACATCACTCCTGAATGATGTCTCTGTCATCATTCAACATCAGACAATGTTTACAATTGACAGTGGTTAGAGCCTTTCGTGCGGAAGGTTCTATAGGTTGGAACCCTGCCTGCCTAGGCTCGACGTCAGCAAGGGCATGCGGTCGCAACGGGTTCCTAACGCCAAATCAAATGGGTTCAGATCTGAGCTAAGTCTCCTGCAGAGGCAGATGGGGTATCCAGACGTATAAAAACAAATCCACAATCCACAGATTTATTGTCACACACATGTTTACAGGTGTAATACAGGTGTAAGAAAGATGTTTCCCAAATGGCTTACAATAAGCAAGGTAAACACATCAAATTCAGAGAGTCAGTGTAGTGCCTCAGTAAAGGATCACAAGAAGACCCTATAGCATCATAGTCTAAACAAGTACTATCAAAATAATAATCTATACATTGAAACTAAAGGAACCTATAGCAGCTGTCTAAATAACATGCTATCTAAATGACATTATCATCATCTCACAGTATCTATGTTAAACAAAGAACAGTTCAAATCATTACAGAGCAATGGAACTCATTACCTATTTGTTTTGTTTGAGGATAACTATATGAGTTTTAAGAAGAAGCTGAAGTTGTTTTTGTTCTCTCAAGAGATGTGAAGGAGATGCATATGAGCTATATATCCCATTATAATGTATATTTATTTTACAATCAATGTTGTTGATTGGATTGTACTGTGGAGCTAGCTATCAAATGTAGTAGACGGATCATGAGTTGTTTTGTGTTGTATTGTTGTGTTGGATGAATGTTGGATGTGAATGTATGTACAGTAATAATATGGAAGAAATGCTTTGATGATGACATGTTTAAGACCCCAGGAAGATTAGCTGCTGTGACTAGTAAGCTAATGGGGATCTAATAAATACATCAAATCAAATCTATGAGCTGTGCTGTATCGTTTCAGCCAGCGAATCTGAGCCTTTTGTCAGGTGAAACCTAGCCTGGGTCCACCTATGCATTCTATGACGATTTTACGGGGGCCAGTTTCGAATTGCAGCCGTCCATAGGTGCACTTTGAGAGTGGAGTCAAGGGATTTGCATGTCTTAATGACTATAGGTAGGGCGTTCCACATTTTGGTGGCATAGGAGCGAAAATAATTTAGTCCCTTGTTTGTGTCGAATCTGGGTTGCACATGGTTTGTTGCACTCCCTCTGGTGTTGTGAAGATCTGTACCAGTACTTTTATTTTGAAAACTCTGTATTTAATGAGAGTCACTTCCTGTTAGCACCATTTTGCATGCAGCAGTGCATAGAGAAGACAGACCTGCAAAGCTTGAGCCTTGAAACACATCTTACCCACTTGGAAGCATTTTAGACGCAATGTCGTAAGTTGTGCTGCTGAATTCAGTTATTGTAACTTTCTGTGACCCCTTTTGTGATGTTTTGTGAATGTTTATTTAGAAGTTTGGAAAGCTAATTCTTTAAACAATGCTTGGTGCTGTCTGCAGAGTGTAGTGGTGCAGGTGTATGTCATCTTGCTAATTACACTGCAGTGTGTATGTGGTTTACTTTAGACACAGTGATTTTCTAATTACATGGGTGTGCAATGCTGTCAATTAAGAACAGACACTGAATGTATTGTTTTTTTTTTTTTTTTAAGATTTTTTTTTTGCGGCTTACGCCTTTTATTGGTTTTTGAAGGGACAGACAGTAGGCTGACAGGAAACGGGAGAGAGATGGGGGAAGACATGCAGTAAAGGCCGTGTCGGGCTCGGGAGTCGAACCCGCGGCACACTGCGACTGGATTACCAGTCGGGTGCCCAGACGGTTACGCCACCGCCTGGGCCATATTGTTTTATTTTTATAGTTTTCACCATCAAGTCATTGAAGGTATGCAAGTAAACGGTTAATTCCAACCATGATTCTGTCTTCATTGGCTGCGGTTTAGCTTGGTGTTAATTGACAGTCCCATACACTGTTGTGACAGTTACAATACTTTAAATGCGGGGCGGCAGTCTATATTCAATAATGCATATGAGGGCCATCTGTTACTTAATACAAATATAAGGCATCATATTTGTGAGACACACACACACACACACACGCTTGTGTCAAGGGCCTCTATTTTGAGGGTGTTAAACGTTAAGGTTTATCAGCAGCACAAATGACAGTTTGCTAGTTTGACGCACATCAACGGAATCGGCACAGCTAGCGCTAATTGACTAAAATGTTGGGAGGCGAGGCTGATGAAAAGGAACAGCCCGCAACAACTTGTCACTTTTTATTTAATTATATTGTTGTTCTGAGTGTCCTATTTCAGTGGTCTTCAAAGTGGGGCCAGGGGACCCAAAAAGAAAATATGATATATTAAATGTGTGTCAGATTGTTGCCTCATACTGTGGACATGTCATTGCTGCCCTTTTTAGTGCATTTAAAAAAAAGCCATTTGGCTAAAGTGGTGCTATGGGGGATGCTATGGATATTTGGAATATCTAAGTGTGCTAATTATTTCTCCTGCCATTTCACTCTGTTTGCACTTGACTCGCTCTACTGGCCACCTTAGGTGTTGCAGCTATGTACACATACATACATACATACATACATACATACATACATACATACATACATACATACATACATACACGTACGTAGTTTACATACATACACACATAGCTCCGCAAGGAGTGGCTAGCACCACTCAAAAATACAATCAAGAGCTACACTACAGTAAATACATGGTGTAGTGTAGATTGTCCGTTAGGTGCATGTGCTTGTTATGCCAATCTCGATGCTAAACCGCCGACATTTGGTTAGCACCATGCGTGGAACTCACCGTGATCGGCAGTTATCTGCCCACTGTTTACTGCCCTCAAACTAGAGGCCAAAGCGAAGTGGTATAAATTGCTGCCCCGGCGCACATACGTATTGATAGGCCTGCTGAGCCGAGCACACTGTTGATGGTTGTTAGCTGTAGTGGCGGGTGGCACGGCGTGGTGCGGCCGTATCATTACAGCCGAGAGGCTCGGCTAATTCTAGGTCTCCTCCTGATTAGGCCTGTATGTGCTCTATTCTCTCAGGCCTCCTGGGTGCAAACACACTGACGAGGTCTTATTACACCGCCTTTCATCTGCCTCTTCATTCACTATAGGATAGCAAGGCACGCTGTGTGTGTGTGTGAGTGTGTGTGTGTGTGTGTGTGTGTGTGTGTGTGTGTGTGTGTGTGTGTGTGTGTGTGTGTGTGTGTGTGTGTGTGTGTGTGTGTGTGTGTGTGTGTGTGTGTGTGTGTGTGTGTGGAATTGGATTTTCCAAAGGACTTCAGTTAAGTCAACATTCGACCAGGGGATGCGCTAATGCGCACAACTCACTTGAAAAACATGAAAGCGTCTGACTAAATAGGCGATCAAAACGCTTGTTTTCCCGTAACTGGGACCTTTTATCGGACCTTTCCTTTTTGGATACAATGTGCAGAAAACAAAGGGTAAGAAATGTTCCTAGTGGAAACCATGCGCTGCATGGTTCTGAAACGCGGTGGAAGCTAAGATGGTGGGACCTCAGCTCGGCGCTACAGAATGAGCGTAGGGACCGAGGTCCCATATGGGGCATTATACTTCGGTTATAGCGCTACAGGATTGTCAGTCAACGAGGAAGCCAATACATCCTGTATTGTGAATGATGATGCTGGCTGGCCAGAAACATGTCTTAATACATGGGTTGTGATTAACTGTCTTGATGCATTTCAGTGATGTCCAGTAAAATCGAAGACATTACCGTATATGATTATGTGTGCAAACATTAAACAAAAGTCTCAGGTGCTGGTGTATGGCATTAATTAAAATCATATAATCGACGTGAGTCAGGTGCTGTGCGTGTACTGTAGAATTAATTGAAAATGAATGAAAATGAATTGATTACATGGTGTAATGCTGTGTACTGTGAAACCATGTCAAATGTGATGGAATTGATAATTATTATATGTGGTGAGAAGTTGTGAGTGAGTGAGTGAGTGAGTGAGTGAGTGAGTGAGTGAGTGAGTGAGTGAGTGAGTGAGCGCGCGCGTGTGTGAGCGCGCGCATGTGTGTGTGCGTGCGCGTTACTAGTGAGGACCAAATGTCCCCACAAGTATAGTAGAATTTGAGAAATACATGTTGGGAGAACCATGTTCCTGGTCCTAACAAGGTGTGTGTGTGTGTTTCAGTGTCGGTGGGTTATGAATACGAGGCGTGTCCTGGCGTGGTCCAATGGGAGAGGAGGACGGCTCTGATGCAGGGCTTTGAGCTGGTTCCCACCAACCTGGGAGGCTGGTCCCTGGACAAGCACCACGCTCTGAACATCCCCAGCGGTGAGCACGCACCCACTGCCATCCTTATTACATGCTCACCTAATTGCAATTATCTAACCGCTTAAACCCTATAGCCGATCGACAAGCCCATCTGCGAAAGCTTTCCCCACAAAATGGATGCTAAGTGGTTAAGATAATTGCAATTATCTTCCAGATAATTGCGATTATGATGGAAGAATCTTGCATCACAATCATTTCCATTGAAACATTTTCACACAATTTTCAAAAACAGCAGAAATAGTAGATCATCTACAAGCTCACAAACACGACGGCAAAATACACACCCAGTACCAACCCATCATACCTGATCATACCATCATACACACCCAGTACCAACCCATCATACCTGATCATACCATCATACACACCCAGTACCGACCCATCATACCTGATCATACCATCGAACCATGTGTTCCAATCCAATGTAGTTGTTATTTAGTCTCAAGCTCTTGTTAATACATTTAATTTAACCAATAACAAACTTATCTTATATGGAGAGACGAGCACAGACAGTGTATACATCCAAAGTCAACATGCGCACATTCAGTCATGTCCAAAATGGAAAATATCACACGGAATACAAACCCGGAATACAAAACACACAGTGATCAGTAAATCCAGTATGGAAAGCAAAACACAACACTAAATAAAAATATCACTTGTCGTAAGTGCTGTCCAAATAAACCACAAAAATGCAATCTTGGTCGAATACAAAAATGTAATGTCAAATTCCACTCTACCGAGACAAGAGTAACTCCTTCAACGCACGCACGCACGCACGCACGCACGCACGCACGCACGCACGCACGCACGCACGCACGCACGCACGAACAAACCCCAGCTAATAAAATGAAACCAGGAACCAAGAAACCCAATCTCACAGCTGTCTGTCAACAAGCAGCCGTCTCCACTCCTCTTCCCATCTCATTTTGTGTGTGTGTGTGTGTTTGTATGCAGATCTTATAACAACTGTGACACGTGCATGTATTGTAACCATATGGACGTCTCGCTCCTCTCTCCCACCAGGAATCCTACACAAGGGAAACGGCGAGAACGTTTTCCTGTCCCAGCAGCCTCCTGTCATCAGCACGGTGATGGGGAACGGCTTCTACCGCAGCGTCCCGTGCGGGCCGGGCTGCACCGGCGCGGCCCGGGACATGATGCTGTTCGCTCCCGTGGCGCTGGCCAGCGGCCCCGACGGCTCCCTGTACGTCGGAGACTTCAACTTCATCCGCAGGGTCCACCCGGACGGCTTCACGCGCACCATTCTGGAGCTCAAGTGAGTGATGCGGTGGTGGCAGCGGCGGGAAAAAGTGCTTCTTTTAACACTTTTAATGCCACGTTTCCTTGGAAATTAACCCATTCATGTGCCGCAAGTAGAAATGTCTCCACAAATGGGTACTCATAAAAACTGGTTATAAAACTGTAACCATCAAAGCATAGACGGCACTCAACATGTAATGTTATCTGACCATGTGTGTATAATGTTAACTCTATCTCTACCGCTAGCTGTTAGCATAAACCACAGCTCCAGGGGCCAGCATACACGTTCACTTTAAGAAGTCGGAGTTAGCCCGCCCCCCACACACTCTTGTTACACACACCACCGCAGCATTGGAACAAGCACACACTCCTTACCTCTCGTCAGAAGCGTTTACATGGCGCCAGCGTCGCAGTACAAAGGCACAAATTAAATCCGAAATGTGGAGGACAGCGATCCTAGAATCTGAGTTATGACGGTTTGAAAATCCTCCCTTCAACTGCTTTGCACTGTGAATATATTTCCAATCCCATAGTTGGAACGGTGGGGCGTTGCTATGGGAACCGGACCAACGTTAAAGGCTTCCATAGGCATCAACCATTATATAGACAGAGTATACGTTGGGGTACGTATATATACGGACCTGGGATATGACGCCACCTAGTGTCGACGTACCTATATATATATACGGACGTGTGAAAAAAATAGTTAAATATATGCTAACTTAAAAGTTTTATATGATATTAATATATGTGATATATATTTGAGTTGAGGGGAATAATCGATAACTATACTCTGTGACAAGTAAAAGTCGGAATTCAAAATGTACAAAAGTGTTGGCACCTAAAAGTACTTAAAGTACTAAAGTCATTATGCAGAATGTCCCATTTCAAGTTCTCAAATGTATAAACATCTTTTGATGTCGCATCGCGACGCATTGTGAGCTTTAGATCCGTTTAGCTATTTAGATGTAGATCGCTATTTTTTTATATGGGCTGATGTGGTTAATGTATGTTTTGTAATAATAATCTAAATCTACATAGTAACTAATGTTTTTCAAATAAATCTAGTGGAGTAAAAGTACAATATTTGCCTCTGAGATGTAGTGGAGTAGAAGTAAATGTATTGAAAATTGGAGTCCTGAGTGAAATGGACCTGAGTTGCCTGTCTTTGTCTGCTCTTGTTTCCTTCCACCCGAATCTCTCCACCAGAAATAGCAGATCTACAAGCTCACAACACGCAGCATTGCCATGCATCGTGACCTTGTAGATCAGCTATTCTGAATAGCCGAAAAATGTACAGGGCTTAAACCTAATTTAGCTAGGGACCTCCTGGAACCCCTTTAATGCCCCTGGGGGTCCCTGGACCCCACTTTGAGAAGCAGTGCTTTAAGTGGTAGCCTACATGTATTTCTGCTGTGGAGGACCAGACTGGGGGTTGAGTCGGTTGACTGATAGACTTTGACTGGGGGATAGATAGACTGTGGTTAAATGTTAATGTGATGGGCCGCCAGGGCCGGGGCTGAAAATAAAATGTTCTCAGACAATGTGGGTTTGCACAGCATTAATGCTGCTCAAGAGTGACACTGGTCATATTACAGTATACTGTGCGTGTGTGTGTGCGCGTGTGCGTGTGTGTGTGTGCGCGCTCATGTGTACTCTGTATACAGTATATCTCTGCTGTCGGGCAGAAACCGTCTGTGGCCAAAATATAAACTTTTCGGGGAAAGCAAAACAAAAACATCACAATCAATTCTCTGATTTTGCGTCGCCTTACCCCTTAACTTCTTTGCCATTGTGTACACGCATGCACGCACGCACGCACGCACGCACGCACGCACGCACGCACGCACGGGATTGCACGCACACAGAGACACTGACATTTCTGACATAGATAGATATAGATAGATTGACAGACGGACAGTCAAAGTAGATAGATAGACAGACAGACAGATTGCTTTTTGTGGTATGGCATATGAAGATGATAGCCCCCGCTGTGCTGCAGATACCACTCTCTCTCTCTCTCTCTCTCTCTCTCTCTCTCTCTCTCTCTCTATTTTTGTATTTTCTCAAGCATAACATGCAGATGGGATTCCACGCCGAAGCATATTCTCCTTATGTAACGCTCCCCTCTCTCTCTCTCTGTTATTATTGTATCTGTGGCTTCATATTCCTGCCTCAGACGGTGTTGTTTTATTCCTGTATTTGATACCTCCCTGTCCTCCCGGAGGAGGAAATGCCAAAAAAGAACGTGCTTCCTGTTTGGATTAATATTTAATGTGGACCGACGAGAAGGCCTAAATCAAGCCTTTTTTGTACATTTTGAATTCCAGACTTTTACTTCACAGTCACAGAGTATTTCCACATTGCCGTTAAGACCGGGAAAGCATCTGTGGTCAATGGTCATGTAACATTAAGCATTTAAATGTAAGCATTTTTATGCAAGCTCATAGCGTGTCACTTTGTGCCGCTCAAATCTTTGCTGCTTTGCTTCTTCACAAAATATTTTTAGATGTTGGAGGGTCTGCAGCCAAATACATATAATGTTGGGGGTCGTTGACATTGAGCACCATACTGATATAGCACCATACGTTTCTTTCAGAAAACCGTTTAGGACATGTGCAGAATCGGCCTCAGGTCTTAATGGTTAATCCTCCTCTGTGGGGGGTGGGAATGAACGTGTCAGTGTGTCGTCTGTCGTCTGTCAGAAGTGTAAATGACGTGTTGTTCTTCCCCTGCTTCTCTCTCCTCTGTTTGGTTAAATGCTGACGTTCGTGGCTGATTATCAGGAACCGCGACACCAGGCACAGGTGAGAACTGTTGATCAACACCTATACATGTGCACGCACGCACGCACGCACGCACGCACGCACGCACGCACGCACGCACGCACGCACGCACACACACACACACTGAACTCAAATTCTGTGTTGTCTCAGGGGTCCAGAGGGGAAGCGTGGCTGATAGCATCTTCCATGTCTGTGAGCTGGAAGCTGCATCTGTCTTGGTTCAAACGCAGTTCAAGCGTCATGCTGAATATACCTCAGCTTTGAACCCAACATGGGTTCTGAAGTGCAGCCTAAAGTCGAGCTGAAATGGTATTTTACCAAGATCTGAACTTCTGCATTCTGAGTCAGGATGTCAGGATTCCTGACATACTTCCTACTGAGAGTAACAGAGTGGAGCGCTTTAAGGGTACATTTCTGTGTAAAGTATAGTTTCATGATAAATCTTGGATGATATCCAAAACCTCGTACCTCCACATTGCCAAATGAATGCACTGCTTCATTATGCAAGAGTGTCTCACAAATGTAGTGAAAATAGCAGATAATCTCTTAGATCGGCTATTTTTCATTTGTTTTTTTAATCATGAATAAATAGGGACTGTACAAGGTGTCTACCCAACATCAACGATATGATATTTAAATGGCAAGATTTACAGATGTATTGTGATTGTGAGATTTATACTGTACGTGACGTGAATGTGCATGTGTGATACTTTTGATTACCTTATTTGTTTTGGGGAGCTTAGGGAGTCCACAACGAACCAGTGCTTCTCTCCGGTGAGCCCTGGGGAGGTTCGTTGAGCTGTTTTACTATAGTGACGTAGTTCCTATAGAGAAACAGCTCAAATCTAGCAACACAGTGCTGATCAGATATGGATCTGTCACGATTTCCAGCAAAATTGTTTATTGAAACAAAGGGCGGAATAGTATGTCGCTAGGAGTGGACGTGGCGAGTAAGACGAGGCTCGTGGCGAGACGGGCAGTCAATGGAGCATCACTGCGTGAAAAGAGGAGATGACGGGCAATTATGGGCACTAGATTTGCCCGTAAACCTCAAGTTTAGCAGGCATATATACAGTAATATACGGTAATATACAGGTGTGATGGTACAATTTGAGAGTTTACCGGAGTTTGTTGGAAAGTTTAAAAGTTTCCTGTAATATACACATCCGTATTCCATGCTTTTTGCGCATTGCATGTTAGTATATGGTCACTGAGGAAGAGGAGAAAAGCAAGATTAAAAGAGGAGCAAAAACAAGGTTTCACAAACACTAAAGGTGCGTTTCTCCATCGGTTTTCCGAAAAACGCGTCCAGTGTGCAACCACCTTAACACTGGGATTCTCTAAGAGTGTGGAGGTTTACTGGCGCTACCACACACGGGAGGTTGTGAAACCATCTGGCATTGCGTAGAGAGAAGACCATACATTTATCGGCTGGAGGTGATGACTCCCATTTGATGCTATTTGTTTGTTTGTTTTATCTCTGCATGGGATCCCAACCTACATTGTGAGTTAATCATAATAATAATTTGGTCCTCACTCCTTGGTCAATGTATATTTGCTTTATTGTCCTCTGCATTTTACCCTTCCTGGGAGCAGTGAGCAGCCATTGGTTGTAGCACTCAGGGAGCAGTTAAGTGTCACTTGCTCAGGGACACTTCAACACATTTCGGAGGCCTAGAATCGAAATCGAGACCCTCGGCTTCCCATACAGGCTCTCTAACCATTCAGCTATAGTGACAGACCCGTGTCCACTTGGACCCCTGGTGGTCCCCAGACCAGACACTGAGAAACAGTGGGTTACTCACTTTAAAGCCCCCCTCATCTTGGCACCAAAACCTCCTCACGTCACGGAGGTCAAGGATAAAGCCAGCATAGCCTCTTTCTTTTAATTCCACTTGATGATGATGATGGTGATATAAAATTTCCCAGCTGGAAAGGGCCCATAAAACACTGAGGATTGCATACTTGGGGAGAGGAGTTTTAGGGGAGGATTAGCGGAAGGCCATGTTGCGGCTCATTCACTTCCTGAGCCGGGCATAAAGACAGTGTCCTGCTATAACCCAAAGCTGGCACCGTCCCTGGTCCCTGGTACCTGGCCAGCTCCATATGTTACACACAGGATTAGAACCATGCGTGTATAGGAGAAGGTACTGTACGTGCTTGTGTGTATAAGTGCCTCTGTGTCTGCAAGCATGACGCATGTGTCACTATCAGGACTTATATCAATATGTGCGTGTGCATGTGTGCGTGCATGCGTGTCAGGGCCATTGAAAGGTGGAGGTAGGACAGGGGCTTATCCGATTTGTCACAACATCATATCTGCAGAACACCAGAGGTTAACTCCACGCAACCAGCAGCTGTACATTTGAGGCTGTGTGCACGTACACAACACAGACACATGGAATGGGTGCATTTACTGTATACAGCACCTTTCTCCAAAGTGCTTTATCCTCTCTCGCACACATTAACACACCGATGACGTACATTGCTAGTTCAAAGCTATACTGTATAATTATAATGAGAGGGTGTGCTTTACTGTCATTAATGCACGCCTGTGATGCTCCAGGAGCAAAAGGCAGCGCAGAAGTGCATTAATGAGGGTAAAGCACACTAGTCTAGTAGCCAGCCCATAGAGCCCCATTGTGAACCCGGACATGTTGAGTACACCAACGTTTTATGTTAGAAATGTTTAGTATGGGTCCCCAGCATGTAGAAACTGCCGGATGCTAACTTGCATATGTTGAGCAATTTTCGTAATCGGCATAATCTGTGACCATACCATTAAAAACCTATAGAAGGCAAAATATAAAACATTTCATCATGCTTTATGTAGCATGTGGCATGTCAAACTAGGGGGTTTTCATGATGCTGAATCCATTCCAAGCATTAGTTTTGCAAAAAAAACACTCATTGGGCTAAAAACAGCCATGCCCACTTGACCCATCCGGTCGCTCTACCGGCCACTCTACCCCTGAGCCACTGCCGCCCCTGTGCACATTGAACCTATAGTCTGGTTCTCCACTGCAGACCATGCATGGCTGCACTAAGTTAACCCTAACTGCATGCGTGTGCATATGTGTGCACGCGCACTTGTGGGGGTCTCAGCTTTTGTCAGATGTACGTAAGACGGAGGCTCCAAGGAAAAAAGGTTGGGAAACACTGAGATTTTACAGTGCATTGCTCCATTTCTCCTTTCTCCATCAGCTGCACTCTCCACTCTCTCCTTCACATCTTTTCCTTTCTTTTCTTAATGTACTTTTGTCTAGCTTGATTCTCTTCAATTCTATACCATTGTTCTCCCAAGACAAATGCATTAATTATTCATCATTTATTCAAGCTTTCAACGCTTTCTTTTCCTTCTTCTCTCCATTTTATACCCAGGAAAGTGCCTATTGGCCGACCGGGCCCTTGAGTGCAAGGCACCCTCTCGGGGGGTTTACAATATGGGGGTGTACAGTACTCAACGGAAAATCCTTTGTCTGTTCTTTTACTTGAAGTAGTTTTGGGTGGAGAGAGGAGTAGAGCAAATAGGGCTGAGCGATGTGGGCTGAAAGGTACAGGCGAGCGGGGAGATCAGAGAGATCCATCAGCTCTGATCAGGGCTTCGTTACGCAGCAGGGGGGAAGCTGGTAATGCTGAGCGCCCTTTCTTCATCTACCCAATAGACAGATAGCGTCTTAAAGCCCAGCGTTTATTTGAAGACTGAAGGCAGGCATCACCTTATCAGCCGGCAGGGGAGAGGGAGGTAGCGTGCTCATGGAACTCTGTGACAAGGTCGCGACTACAAGTCCTGCATGGGCCCCCCCTGACACCGAGCGGTTCTTGGCACCGGCGTGCTTCGCCGATGCCAGGTGTTTCGGCCTGGTATATCTCTGGCGTATTCCAAGGCCCCATGTCTACAGTAGGTCTCTGCTCTCTGAATCATTCAGGGCCCAGAGTGAGTATCTCTCTCAGGACTGGCTGTTAATTATGCATGTGCAGTTCAGTGCAGAGTCCTGTAAACAGTTATGCACTTTACTGGCTTGACTGACAGGAGCCCAGCGTACCTGTCACTGTCCGGCAGAAACCATGTATCTCCATATTTCTTTTTTCTTTTTTTGAGGGGCGCTAGGCCCTCCTATGTCCAGCTTTGAGGGTGTGTGTAAACACGAAAATTGTCCTAACACAAACATGAAATGCCATTGATAATGAATGGCCAGTTTTGAGTGTTTGTGTGAACACAAACATTGCGTTACACAAACATTGAAGACAAAGGTGAGGACGCAAATTGTGATTGGCCGGAATGAGATGATGTATGATGATGTACGATGATAAGACCGCCCCTCACTTCACAAGGGTGTGATTTTTCTTTTGTAAATGAATGTACTACTTTGTGTTGTGCAAAAGTGCTAAATTAACCGATCTACAAGTTCACAGCGCAACAAGCTGCTATCTTCACTACTGTGTGATTTAAGTCTGTGGGTTTTTATAAATATTTAACCAATGAAATTATTAACAATAGTTTGTGACTGAATAATAACTACAACACATTACAATAGATACATTTGGAATACTGGTTATTATTATTATTATTTTTCATTTCCTGAAATGTAACGATTACACGCTATACACGTTTTAAGCGATGATGTATGGTTCTCACGATAATACAAATCTAAACATTTTGGTAAAAAAAATCTTGTTTAAAAAATAATCTGCCTAACGATGATGTCACTGGTGGACGGGTTTCTGAACTGCCCACAGCCCTCCTATGAGACACAGACTGATATTTATTTTTTGCCATTTTATCATGATTATTAGTGAGGACCTATATGAAGATTGAAAAGTGGTGAAGTGGTCCTTTAATAAATCAAATTAAGCCACCTGACCATATTCGCACAGCAGCAATGGTGGATCCCCCAACGAGCCTAGTGGGCTCAGACCCAGGGGCCCGATGGTCAGGGGAGCCCTCTAGAATATTGGACCAATAGTTATCCACTGATTAACCCCTAATTCAATTAAAACTAAATAGGCCCCCACATACAGAGCTCTCCCGCTGATTGGTCTCCGGTCCACAGGCCGTAGAGTCGGGGTCCGCCCCTGCCCAGCAGCCATTTTGCTCTCTGGTGGGAAATCCTTGATCTTTTTTTAAATAATCTTCCATGCTCACAAAATATTTTCAGCGGCATCATAATAACTATCAAATTAAACATAATGTCTTCATTTTTTTTCTTTGATTGGATTTAATTGTTTCCCATTAATTAACCAAACTGCACAGTTCAATTTATACCGCATAATGAATCCAGAATATTTCTGCTCTCATAATGACATAAAAGCTTGCTCAACAACTTGCAGTCAGAGCAGTGCTACCGTTACTAAATTGTTGTCGAATGTCCTTCTTTTAAATTCATGCCATGTCTATTTATAAATGAGTGTTGGGATTCAATAAAAAGATAATTAATACATCTGGAAAGTGTAATTGCAGCATGACCCAAATGCTATACCTGCTCTGCGGTTTACAGTTTTGTGTGCCACATGAGCACTATAAAGAGTCCCTATGGGAAGAACATTCAGTGAAAATAACAGATCTACAAGGTCACAACCTCCTGCTGCCTCCTGCATTAAAGTGGTGGTGCATGGGCCGTTGAGTGATCTTCAACAAGCACTTCCAAACTCCAACACTTAGGAAAATACATCACCTGCAAGGGATTTCTTGACAGGAAGTAGCTCATAACATGTCTACAGTGGATTTTTATGAAACAAACACTTTGCAGATAGAAAGAGGATAATTCAAGCATTTTGGACAGCTGCAATGTTGGTGAGTTTGACGTTTAGTTGTTTAGTTGTTTAATACAATTAGATATAGGACTTCTCTGTTTGGATGAATGGGCTGCCAATGGGGAGTTGCACCTAGTTAGCACCTTGCTGGCATAATGGATGCGGTCTGCATAGCAAGCAAGCAATTGACCATATGGTCAATTGCTTGCTTGCTCAGTTCAGACTTTGTAATGATGTCAGTGAGACTTGCACACAGGAATTTATATCCCACCATAGCTCAGATGGATGGGTGTGTTTGACTGTCTATCCCATAGCCCAGATGAATGGGTGTGCTTGACTGTCTATCCCATAGCTCAGATGGATGGGCGTGTTTGACTGGCTATCCCATAGCCCAGATGAATGGGCGTGTTTGACTGTCTATCCCATAGTCCAGATGGATGGGCGATTGGGCGTGTTGACTGTCTACTTGAGTGGTTCTCAACTTGGGGAACCTTGAGTGGTCCTTGAAGGGGTTTAGGGGTTCCCGACTCCCCAGCTACATCACTGATAGTCAATCATTACCATTATTAAATGGAAGTAAATACAAGTAGAGAACATCATTTTGATCAGAGTTTTTCAGTTATTTCGTGACCACATATTAGTGTAACGTTAACTCTATCTCTACCATTAGCTGTTAGCATAAACCCCAGCTCCAGGGGCCAGCATACACGTTCACTTTAAGTAGTCAGAGTATGCCCGCCCCCCCCCCCGCCCCCTCTTGTTACACACACCACCGCAGCATTGGAACAAGCACACACTCCTTACCTCTCGTCAGAAGCGTTTACATGGCGCCAGCGTCGCAGTACAAAGGCACAAATTAAATCCGAAATGTGGATGGCAGAAAATCCACCAAGGACAGCGATCCTAGAATCTGAGTTATGACGGTTTGAAAATCCTCCTTTCAACTGCTTTGCACTGTGAAAATATTTCCAATCCCATAGTTGGAACGGTGGGGCGTTGCTATGGGAACCGGACCAATGTTAAAGGCTTCTGTAGGCATAAACCATTATATAGACGGAGTCTACGTTGGGGTACGTATATATACAGACTTGGGATATGACGCCACCTAGCGTCGACGTACGTATATGTACCTGGGAAAAAAAGAGTTAATCTCAAGAACAGATTCCGAGCTACGCTACTGAATCTGTCGGCAGTGGCATTCAGAACACGTACAGTACATACATACATTGTTGTTAGTGGGAAGTAAAACATAGGCACCCCACTGGAAGAGGAGGGCCTAAGGCGGCGCAAACAGGCAACATGCTGCTATCCACATTCTGTTCGCCGCCAACCCGCAACGTGTTCTGAATGCCACTGCCGACAGCTGCCACTGTTTTTTCCTTTTTTTGCCAATGGGTTCCAAAGTTTTCCCAAAATTCCACACCAACTGTAAAACTGTAAAAAATTCTAATAACCTAACCGTGCAGACAGTATGTTACTCTTACACGTGTTGTATATAATACCATAAGATAAAATTAACAACACGATTGTAGTAATGTTTTGCCTACAGCTACTCTCACGTTATTCTCAAGTTGACAGCTGCAAGACACTTTGAGACCTAATTAGCAAATTCAATATTTGACAGTCGTTTTTTATCAAAGTAATGGAAGTACTTATGTTAAATGAGTCTCCAATTGTGGAGAGGAGGTGTTATTATCTCTAAAGAACAGCTGCTTTAATGCTCTCTGCTCTTACAGATTACACACGCATCAAAATGACTGTTTCATTCCTCAGCATATTACACATTTATGGAGCAAATAAATTGTGCTATCATTGTGGATAGAAATCCTGTAGATGGAAACAGCATGACTCCAATGTGGATCTAAGACTTTGTCTATGCACTGTATCTATGATCATTTTAACATAAGAATATGTATTGTTTTGTTCTGTTTTTTGCCCAGTGAAATGATCCGTTTGTTTCTCTGCCTGCAGCACCAGCCCGGCCCACAAGTACTACCTGGCCATGGACCCCATGGGGGAGGTCCTGTACGTGTCAGACACCAGCAGCCGGAGAGTGTATCGTGTCCGCAACCTGGGCCAGCCCAAAGACCCCTCCCGCAACCTGGAGGTGGTGGCCGGCACTGGGGAGCAGTGCCTCCCGTTCGACCAGAGCCACTGTGGAGAGGGAGGCAAGGCTACCGAGGCTGCACTCAACAACCCCCGAGGTACGCACGCACGCACGCACGCACGCACGCACGCACGCACGCACGCACGCACGCACGCACGCACGCACGCACGCACGCACACACACACACACACACACACACACACACAAAACCACCCAACAAACACAGAACAAACATACAAACACAAAAGTAACACACAGCACAATACAAATGCACAAACAAGCACTGTGGACCGTCATGTTTGACCAGTCACTGGAAGCGATCATTCTAACACATTTACAGCTGTTTCCATGCTGCTAGCTGCCTTGTGTCAATACAGTGTCCATACAGCTAATCCATGCGTCTATACATGCCATGCGTCCATGCAGCTAGTATACAACACTCTGCTGGTTGATCAGTCGCACGATCTGCTGGTCCAAAATTGCCTTGCGCAAACCGAAAGCTGGTTGTGGCTTATTGCAACACACATTTGTGTCAAAGTGTGTCGATATTTACCCGTCGCATGGTGTCATATTGTGAGCTTGTGAAAGGAAGGTTCCCAGTTTGATCCCAGGCTCCTCCAAAGTTATAGCGCCTTGAGCAAGACACTCAACCCCTAATTCCTCCCGTTGACCAGGTTGGTGCATTGTATGGTTTCATCCGCCGTCTGTGAATGGGTGAATGTTATGCACATTGTACAGCACTTTAGATAAAGGCACCATATCATTTACCGTTTGTAGAGCGGCTGTTTTCACCACGTGGCAATGTCGTATGCCAAAGTATTGAATAGGGCTTAAGTGAATAAATGTGAATACATCTCAGTGGCCTTGTGGTTAGAGTGTCCACCCTGAGATTGGGAGGTCAGGAGTTCAATCCTCAGCCAAATTATACCAAAGACTATACAAATACAATGCCTCCCTGTTTAGCACTCTGTATCAAGACTATACAAATACAATGCCTCCCTGTTTAGCACTCTGTATCAAGGGTTGGATCCAGATAAGTGCCTGTGGCATACGTCATGTCCGTGGGAGTTGTACTTCCTCACCTGTGGGCCACATGACCAGTGGTTCTCACCTGTGGGCCACATGACCAATGGTTCTCACCTGTGGGCCACATGACCAGTGGTTCTCACCTGTGGGCCACATGACCAGTGGTTCTCACCTGTGGGCCACATAACCAATGGTTCTCACCTGTGGGCCACATGACCAATGGTTCTCACCTGTGGGCCACATGACCAGTGGTTCTCACCTGTGGGCCACATGACCAGTGGTTCTCACCTGTGGGCCACATGACCAATGGTTCTCACCTGTGGGCCACATGACCAGTGGTTCTCACCTGTGGGCCACATGACCAATGGTTCTCACCTGTGGGCCACATGACCAGTGGTTCTCACCTGTGGGCCACATGACCAGTGGTTCTCACCTGTGGGCCACATGACCAATGGTTTTCACCTGTGGGCCACATGACCAGTGGTTCTAACCTGTGGGCCACATGACCAATGGTTCTCACCTGTGGGCCACATGGTGACCAGTGGTTCTCAACTGTGGGCCACATGACCAATGGTTTTCACCTGTGGGCCACATGACCAGTGGTTATCAAGGCTACGTACTTACTTAGTGAATAAGGGGTTAACTACACAAGACCACGCATGTAAAGGAAACCGATGAGGAGAAGAATAAATAAACAGAAGAGTAAGAATGCTTACCTCGAGAGGTAACATCTGGACTGGGCTTTACTGAAGTTGCGTAGGAACAGAAAATGACAGACCCCCTGGGAAGCGAAGGGGAGGGAAAAGAGTCTGCTACCTGCCAGTTTCTCCCTCCGATCACGCCCACACACCTGGCCGGCTCTTAGTCCTCGGCTCACAACCGAGACTTATCCACAGGCCTGTCACTCAAGCCTCCACCCACGGCCCTCCGTGGCCTCTCCTGTCACTCATACTCGGCTAGTGTGCAGAACAATCTGAGGTTGGCGCCGGAGAGCCAGGACGGATCGATACGGGCGTATGCCAGAGAAATGTACTGGAGAAGTGTCTCCATTCTTCAAGTGTCACAGCGGCAGTAAATACGAAGCACGGCTCCAACGTCTGCATTGGCACAGCTCCCCGTATTTCTATTTTCCCTAACTTTCACTATTCCCAGTGGATATTGATTTGATTCCTAGAATAGAATAAGGAGGAGGAGGAGGAGGAGGAGGGTACCATAAGAACAGGCAGAAGAAGAAGAACTAGTGAAGTTCGGGGACGTTGTCCATGGTATTTGATTTGATTCTTCACGTGTGTCTGTGAGTGTGACCTTCATACTTCATAGTCTCGCGGCTTAACCTTCACGCTGTAATGTTTGTGGCGTGGCAGAGACAGGAATTCGTTGTGATCTGCCAGTCCACCCAACTATAAAGACTTCTGTTTATAAAGACTTCTCTTTAAAAGACTTTAATCTAGACTATAAAGACTCTCTATAAAGACTTTTATTTATTTAAACTTATATCTATAAAGTTTTCTCTATAAAGACGTCTGTTTGGGCTGCCATAGCTGAGTGGGTATAGTGAGGCCATCTGTTAATCAGAAGGTCAGCAGTTTGCCTGCTGGCCCGTCCATGTGTTGAAGTGTAGGTACTTAACCTCTAAAAGCTCCTGTCCTGAGCGCTCATCATCATGGCCACCTGAGCAGCTATATCAGCTTTGGTGATGCTCCAACAGAAGTCTATAAAGACTTCTATAAGTCTGTTTATTTAAAAAAAAATGCATAGGCCTTGTGACAGGAACGTAGGAAAAGAGACAGAAAGTGAGAACAAATTACATGCGACATGGGATGATGGGCCCGAGGCGGGAAATCAATTCGAATTACAATAGGCATTTAGCAGACACTCTTAATCAGAGCGGCTTACAAGTGTGAGATAAGCATGAACTCTTAGTCATTAAACAAATAAATAGTCACATAAGTAGATGGTCACATAAGAGAACAATGTAGTGCCGCCCTCAAAGTAACTAGGATACCAGGTAAACAATGAACCTAGCATCCTAAACAACATGCTACGAAGATGAAACATGAACATCGAACCCGTGACATTGCGGTTAATATGTTTTCAAGCGTTAACTGACCAAGCGCAGATGGCTATAGGTCCGACTTTAAGTCTACTTGCTTTTATATTTCATCGTTATTAGAATATAAACGTTAAAGTAAACATATTTCCAAACGGGCGATGAAAAAAGGTCCATCTATCGACAGACATCTGATCTGATCCTATCTGTCTGTCTGCCTTCCAGGGGTGAGTAATGACTGTTAGACTTCACAGAGGAATGTGTGTCAGTCTGCTCGCTGGCTGTGTGATTCTACCTCCATTGATCTCCCCTCCGTCCTCCGGCCAGAACCTCGCTCCAAACGAGCACGTTCTCTTATCTCTCTCTCTCTCTCTCTCTCTCTCTCTCTCTCTCTCTCTCTCTCTCTCTCTCTCTCTCTCGGCATACAGCCTCGCTAAGGCTGCTGTGAGGGCGAGCCACTACCCGACACAAAATGGCGCCGTTGCAAACAGTCGTGGAATAAAAAAGTTTAATTCAGCCAACATTGCCGTGGCCGCTGTTGGGAGTGCCATCGCGTACTGTCTCTCTCTCCACGGCGTAAGCTGCTGGGATTATCTGGTGTCCTTCAAACGCTCACTGGTGAATACAAGATCTGGGCCATTGTTTAGAGTTGGCTCTGTGCACACTTCTGCTGTCAATTAGAGGGGTAAATAAAAGGCCTTGCTCTATTTACCATGAATCGCATGTCTGACATGAAAGAGGCGTCGGTCCCGCATGGATCCCACAGCCTTGGCTCACGTCTCCAGACTCCTCCTGTTCACCACATCAAGCAGGAAGGCTTTGCAGAATAACCGGCTCATTTTTGGCAAATAAGAGAGTGTGTGTGCGCGTGCACGACGCACGTGTGATTTGACTGCATGCATGTGTGTGTATGTGTGTGTGTGTATTTGGACCAGAGACTGAGTTCAAAGAATGATCCGGTGACGACGATCAGGTTTATCTTATCTGTTAGTTGACTGGTTCCAAACGACAAAGCTGCGTGCGTGTGTGCGTGCGTGTGTGCGTGCGTGTGTGTGTGCGTGTGTGCGAGCGCCCGCAGAGCCAGTCTCTCACTCTGACCCACAGGGGGCAGACTAATGCCCTTATCAGAACCTGACATGCTGCCACCCCGTATCTCCCTTTTGCTTCCTATTTCTCTCTCTCTCTCTCCCTCTCTCCCTCTCTCTATCTCTCTCTCTCTCTTCTCTCTCTCTCTCTCTCTCTCTCTCTCTCTCTCTCTCTCTCTCTTATCTCTCTCCCTCTCTCCCTCTCTCTCTCTCTCTCTCTCTCTCTCTCTCTCTTATCTCTCTCCCTCTCTCCCTCTCTCCCTCTCTCTCTCTCTCCACTCCCTCATTCCTCACACTGACAGCCAGCACATTTCTGGCTGTCTTCTCTGAGCAGCGATTCATCCTCAGAGTAGAAGCGTATAAGGGCAGAGGGTTGGTGCACGGGGAGAGGAGCAGAGCGAAACGGTGAGGTTTAAGCCCTTCATGGCTATTAGCATTTTGAGCAAGCCGAGTGCTAAACAGACACAGCCAGGGGTAAAGATGTTGCTTCACGGGGGCAACGTCGCTGGTCTCTGACCAGGCTTGCCGGGCCAAAACGCTGCAACAAACTATCTTTTTCTGGCCGCCGGTCGACACATAAGCCGCTTAGCCGAATGAATATCCTCTCACAGAGGGCAGGCGATGGCATTCGTGGCAGCACGGGCGCAGGGTTGTGTACAGTGTTCATAGGAGTGCTCCCTGGCTCCTTCCATCCACGCAATTCCAGCCTTTAATATTGTGGGCAGAGGCCTCGCCCGAGCCATTAACTCCATAACATTGCTCCCCAACTCCTACTGCTGTGGGGCCGTCGTATGACCATCTAATCATAAGCTGTCTGCATTTGTATACGTCCTCAATCTACTGTTGTGTCTTCTTCTTTTTATTTTTCCCTGCACTAAACTGTGTTTTCTGGCTGCAGTGGTGGAGTCATAAGATCTCCCAGGGCTCTGGGAAGCTTCCCGGTGCCAGCTGCTCGCTGGTGTATAACTTTGGAATGAATATGCCATTGTTATTCTACCTCTCTGGCCCCCTGTAGCATTTAGCGAGGAGTTATTGTTGCTTCTCACAAACTAGAGAGAAGAGGGGGAGGGGTAGATAGAGAGAGAGAGAGAGAGCAGGAGACATAAACAGAGAGATGGAGAGAAGGGGGGAGAGGTAGAGAGAAAGGGAGAACTCTACATGGTGTGGGTTGTGAGGAGAGGAGGGGGTGCAGAGAATGAAAATGATGAAGACATGGGTGAGTGGGCCGAGGGAATTGGGTGGATTGAGGGAAAATAGAGCGAAAGAGAGATGTGTTTTTATGTGGAAATCCTGCACCTCATTTGCATAATAAAGTGGCCCTGGAGCATCCTCTCTCTCTCTCTCTCTCTCTCTCTCTCTCTCTCTCTCTCTCAGGGTCAGCGTATCATGGTTGCTGTTGGCTCAAACAGAACCTCAAAACAAGGCCATCTGACATCGGCCTCTTTCATCTCCCACATTTGGGTTAAGCGTAATTTATGATCTGTTGTATGATGGTGTCCTTGGGTGAAAATGAGCAGGCCTACAGTACAAACTCACAACCAGCTTTTGGGTCTGTGCGTTCTCGGTGCGCGACACCGCAGGGCTTTGGCGCGCGCAGCGGCAGGGCATGCGCATTACGCAGGCTTTGCCTGCCGGTTGTGTTTTGTTTCACATTGACTGCAGCTTTTTCGTCTTTGCCCCTGGACATTCGTGCATTAATGATACAGACATGAATTAATCACGCAGCGTGGCAAACAGCAGCGCACTCTATGATAATGCAAAGCAGGGAGAGAAGCCACGAGGTCGTGCTATTTCTGCCACTGCTCGTTTTCTCTCCTCAGCATCGGCAGTAATTAGGAGGAACAGCGATGGCTTCTTCTCGCAGCAGACATGGATCAGTGAGCAGCAACATTAAGAAGTTCTCTCTCCAAGAGTGTTTACATCTTTCGGGTAACTTAGAAGAAGAGTTGAGGCTGCTCCGCCAGCAGCAGCAGCAGCAGCTGCGAGGTCACGTACTTGAAGCGTCGTTGTTCAACAGATGTTGAAAACCCATACTCGGCCCCCTTCGAGATGCAGGACACATGCACGCACACATGCAAACACACGCACGCACGCACGCAGCCACGCACGCACGTCACGCACATAGACACATACACGTACACACACACACACACACACATAGCCTAATGAGGCTGAGCTGTTAACCACCATTTTTCAGCAGAGGACAGGGGGAGAGAGGTAATCTCAGGTAAATCTTTGGGCCACCGCCAAGATCTGCGGAAGGAAGGACCCTATAAGAAAACACAAGTGACTGGAAGTGAACCGCCGTCTCGGCCCCGCTATTCACATGCCGGCTGCGGCCGCAGACCTGACAGCTAGCTTGTTTGTAAGGGGAGGGGGGAGGTGTAGGGTTAGCTTCCCACTGATTACTAAAAACTCACAGTGTCTGGAACGCAACCCAGAGTCAATAAGTGATGCAGGCTCAAGGCCAAAGGCTCAACATGCACGCACGTGTGTGTGCGTGTGCGTTTGTGAGTGACACATTTATCCCTGCATAATGCTATACCTACGGTGGGCTCTGGAGCCCCCCCCCCGCTGTGGGAGCAGAGAGTTTGTTAGAGGGGGCTTGTTAAAGGGAGTGTCAGGATGACAACGTCGGAGTGATCATGGGGGATTTGACACGCGTGTCCCTTTAACTGGCTGAGATGGTGGCTGCTGGCAGCCTGCCTGCCTGTCAGGGCCTACGCTGCTCCTCCTCCGGGAGGGAGCCAGGTGAGCTGACAGCACTGGAGAGCAGCTCTGCCACAGCCCGGGAATACATTACCTTTACTCCAGGTGAACCGTGCGACGCGCACGCATTTGAGCACACGCGTGCGTTTGCATGCACAAACGCACACAGATGTGCCTCACGTGTGTGCACGCACACACGCACGCACGCACACCGCACACACACACACACACACACACATTGGCACATGTTCAAGGACATTCAGAAACACAAGCACACACACACACACACACACACGGGGTAACTTGGCCTTAGTGGGGGCGAGGGGTGGGGTTGAATAGAGAGAGAGAGTGTGTGTGTGTGTGTGTGTGTGTGTGTGTGTGTGTGTGTGTGTGTGTGTGTGTGTGTGTGTGTGTGTGTGTGTGTGTGTGTGTGTGTGTGTGTGTGTGTGTGTGTGTGTGTGTGTGTGTGTGTGTGTGTGTGTGTGTGGTGTGTGTGCCCACGCTCTTGCCTGCACACATCCACTGGAGTTTGTTACTGCTGTGAATTCTTTAAGACATTAACAGAGGAATGAATAAGTGATAGTACACGTAGAGTTACACGGCAAGGTACGCGTGCGTGCGTGCTTGCGTGCACTGCAGGTGGGAGTAGCACAGCCACAGAGACAGAGGACAGGTCCAGTAAACGCGTCATGGCCCCCATCATCACCCGCAGCTCTCAGAGATGAGAGCAGAGTCAGAGGTCGCGGTGTGTTCAGGCCTTCCTCCAGGCTGCACTGCAGCGGGGGAGCAGCGCCCGTGCACGGCGGGACACGCCGAGGTGAGCGCGCACAATGGCCGCATGCGCTTTAATAGTGAAAGCAACAACCCATGACCGCACCACTGTGGGGTGCTGTGCTGTGGTTGTTGCCTCCTTGCAGACACACACCTCTATGCAGAAAATGTGTTTTGGTAACACTTTATATGAATATATCAGGCCAACACATTATAATCTGCGTATATATAACGCTGTATCATTTTTGTTATAAGCACTGGTGACTATTCCTAATGTGTTATGATCATTATAATTATAATCATAAATCAGCTAAGATTTGACTTAGACTATCAAGTATCATAATACGTCATATTGCTGCAAAGTTTAGTGTATGCAAATCCTCAGTTATAACTGTCAGCATTTCATTTTATTTTTCCAGTGTATACCAGATGTGGGCTATGCCCTCGTTAAGAGGGGTTTATTTGTCAGTCACTCACTTACGCACAAATGTGTGGCATGCCGTGCTAACAGCAGCAATACAGTATACAGCAAGATAGTAATAAGGTAGCCTATGTTATACACAGGGTATGTCTTGGTATGGATTAGAGCCCGTAACGGGGTGAGCCAAACAAGCAGGGTTAATTATGAATGAATGTAGATTTTGTTTTATTTTTAGGCTAAGTGTTCATTTTGAGCAGTGCAGCCGCTCCTATGCACAGCTTTGTGTGTATGTCTGTCTGTCCGTTTAAGCACGGAATGTGCTCATATGATTGGACATCATGTTGTTGACGTCATCGTGATGAAAGGCACCGCTCAATTCACAAGAGTGTGATTACTTTTTTTTAGCCTTGAGTTTGTGCTTGTAATGTACTGTAATTCTGCAAACTGTTAATAAATATTTCAATCAATCAATCAAAAAGCCCAGGACTTTGAGACACCTCAGGGAACTGGGGTCTGTTACTGGGGTGGTGTTTGTCCTTGATAGTCCTCTTAGTCCTACTCAATCACCTGCTGTCTGCTGGGGGGTTGGGGGATGCTCGGCCGACATCACCACCTTCCGCATAACTTGGATGCAGCCAGAGCAACGTCCTCAGCTGCCATGAGGTGGCGCATGCCATTGCCTTGCCTTCTTTGCCAGAGTCTCTGTGTGCATTCTCCAACCAGGTCAGGTCCTCTGTGATGTGCACCCCGAGGTACTCACCCGCTCCACTGCTGCCTTGTCGATCAGGAAGGGAGGTATAAGAACTCTGCCGTTGGGGACAAAATCCATGGTAATTTCCCTGCTCTTATCGAGGTTCCAAAGGAGGCTGTTTCCCTGGCCCCGCTGCTACAGCTCTGCCACTGCCTCCATCCCACTAAAACAACCATTAACACCATCCAACCATTCATGCCATCCGACGAAAACAGCCATTAACACCATCCGACAAAAACAGCCATTAACACCATCCGACAAAAACAACCATTAACACCATCCGACAAAAACAACCATTCAGACGTCTGACAAAAACAGCCATTACAGTGGAGCGGTGCACTGCATTATTAGAATAGAACATTACGACAGTGGAGCGGTGCACTGCATTATTAGAATAGAACATTGCGACAGTGGAGCGGTGCACTGCATTATTAGAATAGAACATTACGACAGTGGAGCGGTGCACTGCATTATTAGAATAGAACATTACGACAGTGGAGCGGTGCACTGCATTATTATAATAGAACATTACGACAGTGGAGCGGTGCACTGCATTATTAGAATAGAACATTACGACAGTGGAGCGGTGCACTGCATTATTAGAATAGAACATTACGACAGTGGAGCGGTGCACTGCATTATTAGAATAGAACATTACGACAGTGGAGCGGTGCATTGCATTATTAGAATAGAACATTACGACAGTGGAGCGGTGCACTGCATTATTAGAATAGAACATTACGACAGTGGAGTGGTGCTGCATTATTAGAATAGAAGTGCCCCAGTCTGCAATCTCTTCCTGTACTAATGGTCCAGGTGTGCATGTTTAATACTATTTTCCAGCTAACGAGACAACAGTATTGACAATGAGTCCCGGAAGAGACGTCAAGAGACCGAAGATACACTATTTCTACACAGAATGGGAAAGGAATTTGGTGTTTGGTTATGTAGAATGGAAATGTATTTGTCCGTCTGCAACAACATGCTCACTGCTTGCAAAGAAGGGGAACATGGAAGGAACTACACTGTTTTGGGCACAGCACAAATGATTATTTTCCAGCCAACTGTGAAACTGAGAAAGAGAAACGTGAGGGAGTTAAAGCTCAACTAACAATGCCGGCAGATCAAATGAAAGCAATCACGCCAGCCCTCTATTGTGTGTGCCACATTTTCGCCAAACATAAGAAATCAGCTTTCAGCGGGCGAGGATTTGTTTGGCCATTTTAAGATCAATACTGATTTCAGGGATGTCAGCTTTGAGTTGTCCAAGAGAACAGAGATGGGTGCGGATTTCAGAGGAGTTGTATGCGCACTGCTGAAAAGGACAAAATCCCGTCAACAGGTGAACCGGTCTACAGGCATTGTTGAAGTTGCCCAATTTGGCATTTCCATCAGAAAGCTGTGTGATGAAATGAGTGCACATATTTTGTCTCACACCAAGGGTGAACAGCACAGAAGATAGTTATGTGAACTCTACTGTGTTGCTGTAATAGGGAGCAACAGTTGTGGAAAAACATCTACATTCTGAACTGGCTGGGCAGACCACGGCCACATCACTCAGACGTGACCATAAACAAACCTGATATGCCCATATATAGGCATATCACTATGACTCAAACATAAGCATAAACCAATATGGTCATGTGCATACAGGGCCGACCAACTTCAAACTCGGCATGCGCATCGGGCAAGGACTCGAAGGAGTGCTGGTGCCTTCTGCCGAGTCGTTCTGATTATGTTAGTCCAGATTGAACCGCCCATACAACAATATGCCCATAGATGGGCTTGCCAATATACAGGGTATGGGAATATATGAATGGCATCAGAGATCTCCATATATACCGGCATGAAAGGGATACACTGTGTAGACAGATACAGAGATCTCCATATACACTGTGGGATACACTGTGTAGACAGATACAGAGATCTCCATAAAGGGATACACTGTGTAGACAGATACAGAGATCTCCATAAAGGGATACACTGTGTAGACAGATACAGAGATCTCCATAAACTCCACAAAAGGGACACAGGCAGACAGGAGTTTTATATTTACAGAATAATATTTGCAATATATTTATTATGTGGTGTCAGATTGTAAAATAAAGCTCATCTTGATTTATAAAACCAAATACCAAAATGTGCTTTCTATATGAAACAGGTTGTGTCATCAGTAATTTAAAAGTCAGATAAATAATTATGATGATATGTTTGTTATGTCCATAAAACTTTTCTCCCAGCAGGTATAGTCATGATGTCACATTTGTTATTCATATAAATCAGAAGCAGTTATATTGTCACAGCACAGGTGAACAGGTGTAAATCTGTGGGTGAGATTCGTTTTTGTACAAGCTCCATCGTTTGGTTGTTTTCCAGGAAAGAACGAATTGTGGAGGGGGGAAAGAGAGAGGGAGATCAAGGAGAACACGTAAAGATACATTAATATACACAGCATAAACAAGACGTTTTTATGTACAGTACATGAGGTTACATGTGGGGAGTGGCAACGCATTGGTTGGTCCACATAGCAGCAGGTATCTACTGTACATGAGGATAGACTTGAGGTGAAAAAGGTAGCAGCACAATGGCATGTCCACATAAGATGGTACTTTAGGCGTAGGCAAAAAGATCACAGTTCTCAACCAACATGGTAGATCCACAAAGGAACAGTAGTCTGACATAGGAAAAATGGTCTGTCAAAGGAAATTGTTAATTGTGTGGCAGGCCTTCTTGCATAGTTCAACAGTCTGATAGTAGCCGGGTGGAATCTGTAAATCTGGTGGTCTTCCGTGCCTTTGATCCTGCGATAGACCATGAGGTTATAAATGTATTGACTCATTCATAATTTATTAAATGACTGGCTTATTCTTTGCTTATATCTATCTATAAATGCACTAAGTCTCTGTGTGTACGTCCGTCTGTACGTCTGTAATCCACGTAACTAGAGAACCGTTCGCCCCACCGACTTCAAATTCTTCTCGACACACACGTTCCACACCAACTTCCATCGTTACCGACTCGGTGCTCTACACCCGGGCACCGGTCTAGTGCTATAATTACAGCCTATAGTAAGACAGAATTGTAGGATGGAAAGAATCCAAAGCTAATTTGCCCTTGTGACAATAAAAGTAAAGACATTTCACTGTTTGGAACTGAGTGATCACGGATACAGCCTGAATCATGTATCAAAATGTTGCATGCCCACCCCCGGTGTAGCTATACCTTAGGCCTCATGCCCACCCCCGGTGTAGCTATACCTTAGGCCTCATGCCCACCCCCGGTGTAGCTATACCTTAGGCCTCATGCCCACCCCCGGTGTAGCTATACCTTAGGCCTCGGCACTGTTCCACGACTTGTAACGTGTTTGTCCCCTGCCTGTCCGTTTCATGTCGTAAACCGCGAGACATAATATTCCGCCTCTCCACACAAATCCAGCCTTTCGGGGAGCTTTTCTACTCCAAAGCATTTCAATTGCCTCTATAATTGAGTTTGTCCTCCACCTCCATGATGGCAATTATCGCCAAGCTGTTTTCACACAAAAAGGCTAAATGTTTGTTTGCAGACACATTCGCATTTACAGTAGCTATTGCAGATTCTGCCTCCTTCCGTTTGTGAGTGTATAGTGAGCGACGCATCGCCTCGCCACGCATTTGTAGCTGGGGGAACTATAGCGGCGCTAAAGAAAAGAGGACCATCAATAATTAATTAATGCGGGTTAATATGTTAACAAACTTATAGCGGCTGATAATTAGATGAGTCACAGTGTCTGGTTCTCACTTTTAATTACCAAGCCAGCGTCTGTACTGTTGGGGCTTTAATGAATAATTAATTACCAGAAACATAATTTATTGTTGCTTACCGTAGAAGAGCTACTACAAATACAGGACAGCCCTCGTTCACGGTGCTGCCTTATATCGATAATAAATATGTTTTGTTTTTATTTGTGTGTGTGTGTGTGTGTGTGTGTGTGTGTGTGTGTGTGTGTGTGTGTGTGTGTGTGTGTGTGTGTGTGTGTGTGTGTGTGTGTTGGAGGATGGTACTGTCATCCACTGATGTATAGATATCTACATAGAACTGTTTAATATGTGCATAATTACCGGTTGTTATGTATCACCGTGTTAACGATTCATGTTATGCATCTCACCCAAAGGCCTATTATGGCTGATTTTATGTTATTTTATGTGTTGAGCATGCGCACGTAAAAATACACACACACACACACACACACTCACACACACACTCACACGAATGCACACAATCGCACAAACTCACTTCATTAGTATGATACACTGCCATCTTCATACGAGACTGAGGGTATATATTGAATATTCTGTTATCATTACATCCCACTATGCAAAGTTCTTGGCTTTCGGCTCTCAATATAGCAAAGAAATGGCAGTAAAATGGCAATAGAAATACCAGAAAAAAATTGTACGGAAGAAATACGATGCAATAACAAGCAAGTACGGTGCCTTTGTTTAGGTGCTGTGCTGCGTCCTACCTCTAAATATAATGCTGTGTGTCACAGGGAGTTTTACAACTCCCTAGCACACCAGGGCATTTGGGTGGTCAGTACAGTAAATATTAATAAGCATGCTGACACCCAGCAGAGCAGAATGCTCTCACGTCAGGGAGGAGGTCGGCGCTCCCGTCGACATGCACACCGTCCGAGTTGTTTTAACCACCTGAACCACGTAGCTTGCCTATTCTGGGGAGCGAACATTTGGTGAAAATAGCCCATCTGCAAGTTTACAATGTGCCACAAGCTTCAGGTGGCCCATATTCTGCAAAGAGATTTGGTGTGGAGGAGAAGGAGCTGTTCTAGTATAGAGCCCTGTGGAACGCTGGTCAAATTACTATACTATAGGGTTTAAGTTGAATGCTATGAGGCGGTTAGTGCACTTTTGTTTCAGTCTCAACTTAATTAATTCTTCCAAAAACGCCAGTGTTTTTCAGTGACAATCGTCCTTAATTTCTTTCACCCGGAAAATACATTTTGTGCCTGTGATCATCGGGCAAAACGCAATCTGGGGGGAAAAAGCATTTGGAAAAATGTAAATAAATGGAGGTGGACGGAGGCCGCCATCTTACTTCTGGTTAATTTCCTGTTCACTCGATCGTCTAGCAACCCTGAGCTACTCATGTGTTGCATACGAGCGTGATTGTTGCGAAGGCTTTCACTTAGAGTTCCATATATGGGATAACCCATAGTCCCATATATGGAGACAACAGCGCTATCCAGCGCTGACATCAGATTAATGTAGAAACTCCAAAGATGGATATACACAGTGGTGACATCATCGTAACACTAGACTTGCACAGCATAAAAGGCGGCTCCCATGGCTTCTAAAGCTGAGATTCCAGGCAACGCACGCGGTATTTCCAACAGGTCAACATATACGAATCAAGGTATCTGGCTTTACAACCCATATACCTTGAATGGCTTGTATTACCTTGGGTCTTCTAGATGAGACAGAATAACTGGCTAATGGCTAAGCAACTCGTAGAGCATTGAAGTAGAGGTTTCCACATCCCGGTTAAGTTCGTATCGAACACCACTGTAGTGGGTTCTAACGAAATAATCAGCACTGGTTCGAGCTATTTTACAGTGATCGATCATAAACCGCTAGAAAGAACACTTGACATAGATCTACGTCATTGCCGCTTAACCGCTGGATTAGACTGGATTAGACTTGTAAATCTACGTCATGTGAATATGTTAATAATAAAGAATGCATTTACATACGGTATATGAAGTTTTACATTAGTGCTTGTGAGTGCCCACACCAATGTGGTGTGGGCACATCTCAGTTGACAAGCTGTGGTGGATGGAATAGGTTACCATATTTTCAATGATTTCAATGTGTGCTTTGTTGAATGAACCGTGTTCATGATCATCTGGAATGATGTTTTTTCCACCAAATTCCCTAGTGAGTTTGTGTGTGTGTGTGTGTGTGTGTGTGTGTGTGTGTGTGTGTGTGTGTGTGTGTGTGTGTGTGTGTGTGTGTGTGTGTGTGTGTGTGTGTGTGTGTGTGTGTGTGTGTGTGTGTGTGTGTGTGTGTGTGTGTGTGTGTGTGTGCGTGTGTGTGCGCGCGCGCGCGCATGTGACTGATGTGAAGCTCACACAAATACAGTTCGCTCTGATCTGTATTTGCATATGCACACAAACGAGATTAACTGCCATGGCTTATCTTACTACCTCGACCACACACACATACACACACACACACACACGGGCATGTGCAAACATGGCACCCCATGTTCTCAAAGAGAAAGGATGAAAGGAGCGCAGTATTGAATTGGAAGCCATTTTGTTCAAATGTCATACTCTCATGTCATACTGATAAGGTCCTTGCAGATTGGACGCCTTTTTTGGAAAAAACGGTGGAAACAGAGAGCTAAAAATCCGAATCACGCAGCAGTGTCCAGTGCTCTGTGTAAGACTTGAGTATGACATGAGGCCAAAATGGCCACTGTGTGGAGTTCAGTGTCATCTGTGTCCAGTCTTTATCACCGCGTGACACATGCAGTACTGATGAAGCTGGGATGGCTGAAAACAACTTGGTGTGTGGACGGGCGGACGGGCGGCCATAGCTGAGTGGTTAGTGATCCCGCCTGGGGAGCCAGAGCACCTGGTACAGCGTACAGGTACGATTCCAGGCCAAGCCAGCAATGTGTCGATGTGTGTCCCTGAGCAAGACTTAACCCTGAATTGCTCCCAGAGCGCCGGAATGGCTGCTCACTGATCCTAGTTGTTATAGGATGGGTAAAAAGCAGAGGACGGATTTCACCGTGCATATATGTACTAACCTGACTCCGCCAGCTGGTGGCAGCAGTGAGTTCCTCCTTCTGCTCCCATCTGGTCTCTCTCGGGCAGAGGCGATGTACTCCGAACAAAATCTGAGCGGGGCGATATGCGGCCGCATGCGGCCACTAGAGGTGGGATCAACGTGAGACTTGTGACGTATTGTAGCTGTGCCACAGCGCAAATGTAAACACAAGCTAACAAGACTACAACTCGAAATGTTTATGGAGATATCAGATTTGTGTCCTGCTGCTTCCGGTTCATCATTTCAGCTTGAGAGAGACTAGATCAAGGTAGGAGGAGGGAACGTGTGAACTCAATACTGCTGCAATCTGGCAGAGTCAGGTTATACATAATGTGACAAAAACTATTCTAATGGGATTGAGATGGATAATTAAAACAGATCTATTCTGAGTGCCACCCTCCCTTTTCTCTTTTCATGTTAGCAGTTTACAAGGACAATGTACCAGACAGTCAGAGCACGGTGGAATACAACACGCAGAGAGCTTACACATGTAACCAAATGTACCAGACAGATGTAACGTACATGCTGTGATTTGCTTCTTTAAAAAAAATGTTTTAGACATTTTGGGGATATTTTTGAACATTTCTTTGCCTACGCTGACATCATTGACATGCCATAAAAACAGAAAGCACACCAGATAGAAAGTGAGGATTTGAGTCTCCAGTGGAATGTGTTCTATTCACGGACATAGTGCAGGTCAGTTGTACAGGTGAAAGGGTTCATGTACCTGCACCCACTTGTCAGTCATGTGCTGTTCTGCTCACAGTCTGAATGCAGCCCGCCTAACATCATTTAGATGCTGTAATAATATGTCAGTCTATCATTAGCAGCTACAGACCCGTGGGACTGCGCCTGATTGACCGACTTCCTCTGCCGGCTGTGTGTGTGTGTGTGTGTGTGTGTGTGTGTGTGTGTGTGTGTGTGTGTGTGTGTGTGTGTGTGTGTGTGTGTGTGTGTGTGTGTGTGTGTGTGTGTGTGTGTGTGTGTGTGTGTGTGTGTGTGTGTGTGTGTGTGTGTGTGTGTGTGTGTGTGTGTGTGTGTGTGTGTGTGTGTGTGTGTGTGTGTGTGCAGAATGGTTGCTGGAATAATTGTAGCTTGCGTACATGCATTTGCGTTTGTTCTCCAATGCCCCTGAACACACGTTTCTCACACATTACAGAACGGCATATGCGGTGCGTACGGCGTGCATAATGAAGCTGTTTGGAGGCTGCGTGCGTGCGGCTCTGTGCCGGCCTGCACAGTGTGTCTGAACGCAGACGCTGCTCCAGCAGCTGTTGTCTGTGACATTTAAAAGGTGAACACGTCGAAGAAACGTATCGTCAGCGCCGACACTTGACTTCCTGCGCTCTCCGAGCCAAGGTGTTACAGCAAACAGTCGATCAGATAATCTCTCTCTCTCACTCACTCACTCACCCGCGCACACACACACACACACACACACACACACCCACCTACGAGCCACACACACACACACACACACACACACACACACACACACACACACACACACTGCCAAATGCACCCATCACTCCCGATGCTAACTAACACATCACTGGCAGAGTATTGTTTCAAGTTGGTTCTGTCTCTACTTCACTTTCAACCTGCCTCTCACCCAGCTCTTCACCCCCCTCTCTCTCTCTGTGGAGATTCTCTGGTGGGTGCTCTGACTCAAATAGCTGTAATCAACACTGATGTTTCAGGAGGCCCCCACTCTCTCACTCTCTCACATTAATCAGAGTTGAATTGTATTGCGGGCCTACAGAGGAGCTCTGTGAACCATATTTCTCTGACAGGCTCCCGGAACAAAGAGATCTCTTGATTGAGAGTGATTGGCCTGTAATGGTAAATTGAAGACATCTCTCATCTCATCCCTTGTCTCATCACCACCTCACATCGCTCTCTCTCTCTCTCTCTCTCTCTCTAGCTCTCCCCCTCTAGCTCTCTCTCTCTCTCTCTCTCTCTCTCTCTCTCTCTCTCTCTCTAGCTCTCCCCCTCTAGCTCTCTCTCTCTCTCTCTCTCTCTCTCTCTCTCTCTCTCTCTCTCTCTCTCTCTCTCTCTCTCTCTCTCCCAGCTCTTTCGTAATGTTTGCTCTTACCCCTTTTGTCTTGGTGTCTTTCTCCTCTTTCACACTGAACTCAGTGTGAACGGCAGTGTAGAATTATACTCTCTCTCTCTGTCTCTCTCTGTCTCTCTCTCTCTCTCTCTCTCTCTCTCTCTCTCTCTCTCTCTCTCTGTCTCTCTCTCTCTCTCTCTCTCTCTCTCTCTCTCTCTCTCTCTCCTCCACAAGGTCAATGCAACTCAGTCTAATTCCCCTTTTCTTTTGATGATAAAAATCCAGTGCCGACTCCATCCGACTGTCTGTCTCTCGGCTGGAGTGGAGATTTATCTCAATTATCTCTCTCGGTGCTCCTGTCTGGCAGCATCTAAACAGGGAGGATCAGAGCACCCGCTGCACTCAGGGAGCCGATGGTACATCTTCACAAGTCTTAGTGAACATATAGCGGTTGTGCGCCGTGGGCCGTAAATTCTCTTTAGTGTGGCGTTCAGCTTTGAGCAGGACGTCCAGGCCCTGACGGGGGCGACGCAGGCTGTTCTGCAGCCTTTTTTCCATAGCCCTGGTGAAATACTCTTTTATAAAACACATAAACAAGGCCTTTAATCCCCTCTCGCCGGTGACAAGTGATAATATAGGGACGTTTGGGGATCGGGCAACAATGAATAAAATGGCCAGATAACCTGTATAATATCATTACAGTGGCACTGGTCTTAAGTTAACTAAGCCCTATTTTAGACTTAAGCTGGGCTCACGCTAAGAGCTTTAGCATCTGCTTGCATCACACACTGCACAATAATCTGATTCTCCTCTCTCTAATCTTAAACATGCGCACACTACAAGACGTGAAAAGAATGGCGCATCAAAGTATAGGACTTTACCAAGATTAGCGGACGGACGTTTGTGATATATCTAGGAAGTCACGCTATCGTTTGTATACGGTAGTCAGTTCAGTCAGATAACTCAGAACATTATAGATAGAGATAGATAGAGAACATTATGAATACAGTATGAATATAATGTAAATACACATGTGAATATTACAGTTGATCTTGGTCTTCAGGCTCTGCTACAGTTGGAGGCCATCGATATTGTCCTTTTATTTTTGCTGAGGTTTGCGTGATCTGCGCAAAAGGACAGTTAACCCATTTTGGGCGGGAACCCCTTTTGGTGTTTTAAACATTGTTATAATTTAGCTATTGCAAAATAGCAGATCTACAAGCTCATAGCGCGCTACCGAGTGGCGCGCTACGAGCTTGTAGGTCTCCTATTTTTGAAAAATCGTGAAAATATTTATTTCAGAAAACTGGAGGATTTAGAAGGATTTTTTTAAATTTTGAGGTCAGGTCTAAATGGGTCAAATGATAAGGGACAATATCGGTGGCACCCAACTGTACATTGATCTTGGTCTTCAGGCTCTGCTATACATTTCTCCTGCTCAGCACATTAGAAGACAACCATTTAATTGCAGGGAGATATAAGACGGACCCCACTTTGAGAACCACTGCCTTAGGTAAAGCATAGCAAACAAAGTGCATAGAACATTGAGTGGTGCTGACAGCACGGTGAAGTGCAATGAATTGCGTGAGCTTAAATACGCTGCCAATTTGGTGGGCTCCTTGACACATCACAGACAGTGCATAGTGCACTGCGCACACATACAGTACTGTAGAGCACACGCGTGTAAAGCTCTCGGGTGTATCAACCTGGAATAGCTGGCAGGCTACGCATCATTGTGTTCTTGTCACATATATCGACAAGCCTCTGCTGTCCAATGCATCACAGGTTGTTCCAATCAGTTCTGGAAAAAAGCACTCACAAATTTCACAATTGTTACTCAAGTAAAAGTATCGATACTGCAACAATACAGCTTGTAGGTTGGCTATATTCAAATGACCAACATGTATAGGGCTGATGTGGTTATTGTACAGTATGTTTTTTAACAATAATCAAATCTACATAGCAACTAGTAAATAGAGTTTTCAAATAAATGTTGTGGACTAGAAGTAAACGTTTTTGAAATTGGTAATAGTCAAGTAAAGTACAAATACCTCAAAATGTTACAGTACAGTACAGTACAGTACAGTACAGTACAGTACAGTACAGTACAGTACAGTACAGTACAGTACAGTACAGTACAGTACAGTACAGTACAGTACAGTACTTAATGTACTTAGTTACTTTACACCAGGGGTGGGCAACTATAGGGCCACTATATAGAACAAAAGTTCCACACTCACTACAGAGTACTAAAAGTCGTATCAAAAATAGCAGATCTACAAGCTCCAAACGCGTCGCACTGCGATGCGTTTTGAGCTTGGAGATCTGCTATTTTTGCTATATTTGAATTGGAATCCTGAAACGTAACATGTTTAATTAATTTCAAATACTGTTATAGGTTACTTACTTATGTTAACTTTATGAACGTAAATGCAAATACATTGGACATAAAACATTCTAATTCATTCAGCTATAATTTAGACTGAAGTAATTAAATTGTAACACCTGAAATAAATAATATACTGGTATATCAATATTGGGATATTAACCTGCGGGCCTCATTAAGTGAAGGTGGGGGCCACATGTGGCCCCTGGGCCGCCAGTTGCCTATGCATGCTTTACAGTTTACACCACTCTCGGTAGCCACAGCAAACATCCTCTCACTCACTTCACCTCACTTCTCTCTTGGTCGTTCTCACTCACACGGTAGTGATGTAATCATCCAGTCCAGATAAATATCAACCGTGTTTGACAATTACTGGCGTGGCCCAGATGGTCTGTGGTCACCGGAAGCTTTAAAATTGGATGTTTGGACCCCTCAATCTCGAGGTTGCATCATGTCGGTGTCGCGTGGCGATGCGTTGTAAGCTTGTAGCCGCCATTTGAAAATGTTTGCTTACAATGACATTTTGAAAGTGGTTACATTTATTATATTTGTTTCAATTTAGGCTGTGTTATTTCTTGTCTGTTATGCTATGAAAATGGAAACACACAAACTGAATTTGGGTGAACGAAGGAAAAACGTCAGCCCGCACTCTTGTATTTACACGCTGCGGTCAGTTCGACGAGACGATTAAGAGCTGTCCTCGCGGAGGTCGTCAGAGATGGACGGATAAATGAAGTGATAACAGAAGAGGGGGGGGGGGGGGGAAGAAACAGAAGGGGTGCAGGGACGATGAGGAGAGCCGGGATCAGAGGAAGCGTCCATGATGCTCTCTCTGTGTCCTTGTGCAGGATGTATGAGTGCAGAGGGTTAGAACACTATGAGAGACTATAGGAGGAGAGAGAGAGAGACATTAACAGGCTCAGGATGTATAGACAGATGAGGCATCCCATATACCTACATAATAGCGAGTGACAGTAGGAGAGAATGGAGAGAAAGAAAGAGCGAAAGGACGAAAGAGGCACAGCCAAGAAACTGTAAAAAGGTCAAAGGTGTGTGTGTGCATGTGCGTGTGTGTGTGTGTGTGATCCGTCTATGTCATGTGGATGATGAAGCCTCCAGCAGGATCACCTCCTGGCCTCTGGAGGAAAACAGCCTGACCCTGTACCACCTCCACCTCCCCCTGCACCTCCTCCATCTCCACCTCCACCTCCCCTTCACCTCCACCATTTATGACTCTCAGGTCGGCCCAGGGCTGCTGTCTGGCGGACGCGCGTGCGTGCGTGTGTGTGTGTGTGTGGGGGGTGCACATGTGTGGATGCGTGACTGGGAGGCGGAATGTATCAAAATGCATGTGTACCTGCAGTACCTCAATCCGCTCATTGGCCTCTGCGGTCTGATACAACATCTGACATTTCACCTGCAATTTCCATGGACTCGCAGTGTTTACACATAACAGGCACAGAGCCCAGTGTGTGTGTTTCATTCTGCTGTAAGCTAACATGTAACATGTTAACATGATTGCCTGAGCCACACCTACAGTATGCTACACATTAATGCTTACAGTATGCATTGCACACATACTGTACACGTTACACCAGGGGTGCCCAAAAGGTAGATCGTGATCTACCAGTAGATCTCAAAGGCTGTGCAGGTAGATCACATGACATGCCTTTAAAGAATATTTAATTAAAAAAAGAAGAAAACAAATATATATATTTTTGGCATATGCCACTTAAATTAAGGTGGCTTGATTTATTTACATCAAAAGGGTATGTGAGCTCAAACCCACAATTCAACATTTTAGTTTTAAGATGTTGATATTGATTTTGTATTCATCTTTAGGGCCCCAAATCACACCTTAGAAAGCACAAGTGTATTTCAAACACAAAGTGTTTTTTTTACTGAGTCTTATTTTGACAGCAGAAACTGCCTGTCATAATTTCACTCCCTATCTAATTATTGGACAGTATTAGGATGTTGATATTGATTTTGTATCCATCCTTAGGGCCCCAAATCACACCTTATAAAGTGTTTTTGACAGGGGAGTCATATTTTGACAGCAACCGCCTGTCATAATTTCTCCCCTGTCCCCATCAAGTATGTATTGGACAGTATTAAAGAGTGTTGCTGTGCACTAAAACGTTGGTAGCAGTACAAATTAAATACAAAAAAACCCTACTTATTCCATTTCTTCCCCCTCTATTTCCCATTCCAAGTGCATTTGTCTTATATGTAACGACAGCTCCGCTATATTCCAAAGCCCCCTCGGGTACATTACATATTATACTAGTTTCAGCAATGGTATAATTTTGTTTTGTTGAGCTGGTCATTTTGAAAGTAGCTCTCACGTCAAAAATGTGTGGGCACCCCTGCGCTACACCAACACTATACCTTGCATAACTCCTTAAAGGTATGCGTTTTTAAATGATTATTTAAATGAATTATGCATTGTTTGTCATCAATCAGGGCAGTATATCTGGACGTGAAACAATAATTGTTCTCTTAATACATCCATGAGTTACTGTTGCCAAACAAAGCGCTCAAACATCGAGTCCTTAAATTGCACTGCACTTTTGTTTTCACCAAAAGATATCTTTAACCACATCTGTATAATATCATGTACAGTATCTGGGCATCATGATCGGTAAACATTCAGGCGAAAGTGGAGCTTACAGCGAAGAGATTTTGTGTAAAGTCGAAGAAAAAAATGGAGTGGTCACAGAATAGACCCCCTGAGGGGCTAGTACGTAGGGTTTAAGTGGTACACTTGGTGACGTGTAGGAGTAGGTGTCAGACACGCTGCACTATCACGCCACGTCTGACACGACATCTACTGTACCACTTAGAAAAGTTCTCTCACTTGGTGACTCTGTCACTCAGTTGATCAGTCCATGCACTACTTAAATATGGCTATGGTCCAGCAGGCTGACACCGGTTCAGATTCCACCCGAGGCACTTCGCGGCATGTCCTCCACATGCGTGGCCACAGCTGAGTGGGTAGAGAGGCCGTCTGGGAATCAGAAGGTCCCCGTTTGCCCCACCGCGCTCACCCAGTCTACAGTACTGAGTGTGTCAATGTGTACCTGAGCAAGACAACTGCTCTGCATTAATAGTGCCCACTGCTCATTATAAATGCAGAGAGCAAATAACACATGTGCAAATATTCAGTGCCAGTGACCCAAGGTACCCCAAAGGAGTGGGGATTAAATCGTATTATTTTGATTATTGCCTCCTCTCTCTTCCTGAAGCCTCGAGTATGAACGAGGCACTCCTTGAAGTAACCGAAAGCATTGATCTGGACAAAGTTCAGACAAAGTTTAATTTGCAGAGATGAAATGTAGAAACTATTGATTTGTAGGCTTGGTATATGTAGGATTAATAGAACATTTAGTCTACTCTAGACCATGCCAGTTAACACAGAGAGAACTATTGATCTGACACTTGTGGTGGTCAATTCCATCCTGGACTTGCCTTCACCCATGCATTTAATAACACAACTGCTGGGGTATATATATATATATATATATATATATATATATATATATATATATATATATATATATATATATATATATATCTGTTGTTGTGCAGAAACCTCATCTCTATATTTTGACTTGTGTTTTTTTTCATAAATTAATTCCATCATGTGATCATAGTGTCACACGGAAGTAGTGAAACTATGCATTAGCAGATCTACTCGCTCGCTCATGACTAGGCAAAGGGTTGTGAGATCAGCTATTTTCACTATTTAAATAAAAACAAAACCATAATAATAATAATAAAAAGAACGGGGCCCACAGGTTGAGAACCACTGTCCTATAGCACCCATAGCTGTACGCATTTGTTTTGTTTTGTTTTATAAAGTTATCTTTACACTGTGTTTGGAGGGAGTGGAACACCCTTGCAGCTAATGCATTGTTATAATTATTGCGTTAGCTCGTAGTGAGTGAAAGCAATGGACCCACGTTTAGAACCACTGTTACACATGGCTCTCACCACAGAGCCTGATAAAACAAATGAACAGTAGCCTAATCAATGTATAAATGGCTCAATCAGATCACATAACGCCTCTCAGAATATGCTTACTTGAGGTGGTGTCGGCAAGTCTGGTAGACTAATTTATTCCCTCATTAGGCTATGTTTAATAACAATTACCGGTATTGATAACAATTGTCTCCAATCAGGCTTCGTTATGCTGCAATCACTTTGTGCCAAATGTCATATGGATTGGAATGTAAAAAAGATGAAATGATGAATACAAGTCACCACTTTACCTATCCATTCCATTGTAATAATATTGCCCACAGGCTGATGCATTGCTAATGCATTGCACTTCCTGCAGAAATAACATGAAAGCATTGCCTAAAGCAAGATAATATAGAGCATTGTTAACTGTACAGTATCCACTGCTGAATATAATATAGACATGTCTTTCTGTCAACCCCTTTCATATTGTAAAATCATCTTTATTTAGATGAACTGCTGTTGTCCTTTTTATAATCCTCTGGCTCATAATGAATGAATTGGTGTGGAGCAAGACTTTACTACTGTAAACCCTAACCCTGGTTAATAAACAATTATTAATTTAGCTACAGTATATTAGCATGCATGTTTCGGGGTGGGGGGGGGGGTGCCCTTGCCTCTGCCCTTGCCTCTGCTTTTCATAGACATAGTCTGTCTATGTCAAAGACAACCCTCTGGTCATGTAAGGATAATTCGTTGCTGTCGGGAGGGAACCTCCTAACTAAATTTTTTAGGTTTTTGATTTCTTTCAGTCAATGCTATTGAACGCTTTGGACAAAACCAACTCCATTGGACCCTCAAACTGTCTGCTAAAGCAACTAACACCACCTCTCCCCCTCTCAAACTGTCTGCTAAAGCAACTAACACCACCTCTCCCCCTCTCAAACTGTCTGCTAAAGCAACTAACACCTCTCCCCCTCTCATGCAAGTAATTGACAATATATATAGTCACAACACCAACTTTGATGTGGCAGTGGCACTATTGCTTTGTTTTCAAAATATAAGGATTTTTTAATTTCCTGAAAATTGTATATTTTTCATTTCCTGAAAAATGAACATTTTGGAGTTAGGTGGTGTTTTCCCGACAGCAGGGATATATATAAATGTTATTTCCTTTAGAGGATAAGATGTATCATCTCGTTTTAGAGGGGGTCCTTGGGCACAACACAATGAATACAGTACATAGACAAAACAATGCATTAAACATGTCGACACAGAACAATACACTTACAACATCAACAAAACATAGATGCTCTCCAAACCACTCAAACACTACATCAAGACCAGAAGCATCTGCACTGAAACACCTAACAAAATACTAATAATAGTGATACTAATAATGAAAATAATAAAAAATAAAGATAAAGATAAAAAGAATAATCAAGCATTAAAGTACACACCTCTCTCCAACAATCAAAATCAAGTACAAATGGGTTTCAGGTCTACAAGCAAAGAGGCCTTGAAACTGTTAAATGATGTAATTGATCTCAAAGAAACAGACAAGTTGTTCCAATCAGATGAAGCTTTAAACTGAAAAGCACGTCTCCCAATTTCATTAGATGTTGAGGGTACATCAAAATAAAGTTGTTGAGTATGTCTAAGAGGGTATCTAGAGTTATATGTAACTAATAACTGTTTTAAATATGATGGATAATTAAAGTAAATGCACTTAAAAATGAAAAGCAGCCAGTGGAATTGCCTCCTCGTTTGAGGAGTTAGCCAATTTAAGGTATCATACATGACACAGTGGTGTGTCTGGTAGGGACACCTCAAGACAAATCTACAGATACTATTGTACACAACATTTAATTAATGGAGATGAGCTTCAGTAGTATTCTGATAAATGATATCACCATAATCAATAACAGGAAATAAGAGTTGTTGAACAGTGCGTTTTCTTATTGTATAAGTAAAGCAATAAAGTATAGACCTGTACATTATCTTGAGACTAATATTAATCCTAGTTATTAATAAACTCAATATGAGGTCCAAAGGAGAGCTCAGAATCCAACCAAAGACCCAGGTATTTAAACGTCACAACAGAGTTAAGAATGGACCCATCAGCAAAGTGAATAAAAGTGGGGATAATGTTGTATCCCTGCATCTGGTCAGACTGACTTAGATATGGTTTCTTTAGGTAGACTCTCTGAGATGTTTGATACATTACAATTTAACAAGTTAATACAAAGTATGCTAATCACATTAACCCTGACATCCCTATTTTGAGAAAATAAAATCTAAATTTGTGGAAAAAAAGCTTGGAGATCAGCTATTTTCATAAAATGTGTGCGTGCGTGCGTGCGTGGGTGCGTGCGTGCGTGCGTGCGTGCGTGCGTGCGTGCGTGCGTGCGTGCGTGCGTGCGTGTACACGTGGATGACCTTCGGCCCAGCAGGAGCACAGAGGCCATGTCTGCTTCTATCCTCGGCTCAGAGCAAGACCTCAGACGTGCCCTTTCTTAAGGTAGTATGACAGGGTTAGTACATTGTGCCCTTTCTTAAGGTAGTATGACAGGGTTAGTACATTGTGCCCTTTCACAATAAGGCGGTATGGCAGGGTTAGGGGTAAACAAGCAAAGGGAGAGCTGTGGTGGAGTGTGTCCTCATTCACTCACCGTGGACGCAGGAGAAACATGATGCTGATCGAGGAATCATAACGCATATTGCTCCTTGTCGAGGCTAAATGAGATGGTGAATGGGGGAAGCCAAGGACCCCCAAAGGACCCCCCCAAAAGATTATTGTCCCTGAGCAAAACTGCTCCGGGACTTGTAATAATGGCACCTATATTTCTAATAGTTAGGATGGTTAAATCCAGACACAATAATTACCAGTAGTAGTTCAGTCACACTGTCTCCCTCTCAGCTTTCCTACCGTATGTACATCTCCTATGTTTCTTTCACAGCTTTCTGTCTGTCTCACTTACACACTTACACTCCCTCTTAGCTTTCTATTGGCCATATTCACACAGCGGCCATCTTGCCATTAGGATAATGGCAGCGTGGTAACTTGCCACCGGTTGCCACATGGCCGCTGTGTGAATATGGTCTATTGTCTATAAGTCTACAAACTCACAACATGATGTGAGGTTATTTTTTTATTTATCTTATTTTCCTCTTCATTGTCCAACTGGCCCCCTGGCGACCCGGCCACTTTGAAAGCCTGTGCTGTAGCAGGGCTGAGGGGGCGTTGCTGTGGCTGAGCGCTGGAGTCACAGGGTGACTATCTGCAGGGAGATGAGACCCAGATGAAGGTCACGCCTCATCCATAACAGATGATTCATATACGCCCTGACCTTTAATACCTGCACCACTAGGCTCAGCACTCTGTCTCTGTTTCTCTGTCTCGCTCTCTCTGTGCCAATGCCTCTCTCTCTCTCTCTCTCTCGCTCTGTCTCTCTCTCTCTCTGTTCCTCTGCCTCTCTCTCTCTCTCTCTCTCTCTCTCTCTCTCTCTCTCTCTCTCTCTCTCTGTTTCTCTGCCTCTGATTCTGTCTCTCATTTTCTCTGTATCTCTCCCTGTCTCTATCTCTCTCTCTCTCTCTCTCTCTCTCTCTCTCTCTGTCTGTTTCTCTCTCTGTCTCTCTCTCTCTCTCTCTCTCTCTCTCTCTCTCTCTCTCTCTCTGTCTGTTTCTCTCTCTGTCTCTCTCTCTCTCTCTCTCTCTCTCTCTCTCTCTCTCTCTCTCTCTCTCTCTCTCTCTCTCTCTCCCTCTCATTCTCTCCCTCTCATTGTCTCCCTCCCTCCCTCCCTCCCTCCCTGTCTGTCTGTCTGTCTGTCTGTCTGTCTGTCTGTCTGTCTGTCTGTCTGTCTGTCTGTCTGTCTGTCTGTCTGTCTGTATGTCTGTCTGTCTGTATGTCTGTCTTCCGTGTCTCTCTCTCCTCTCTCCTTCTCTCTGTTGGCTGTCTGCCTATGCAGTGCCCTACCACAATGATAAAGTGTACTGTGGGTATACACTATACAGTATACTGTGCATGAACACGTGCACACACACGCTCATGCATGCACGCATACGACACGCACACTTATGATTGCATGTGCTTACGTGCAAGCATAAGTACAAACATATACAAAGAGACATGCACACATTTACAAGTGCATGCACGTGTCGTGTGTGCATGATGGGGCTGGCCCGAATGCCATTACGTTGGTGTTTGAAGGTTTGACATATTCTGGAAGCATATCAGACCTTCATATACAAATGGCCTTTGTTTTGCTTCAGAATGTGAAACCTCTGCACTCAATAACAACACCAGTATGTCTTCCGCTGGCGCCCTGCGCGTGCGTGTGTGCGTGCGTGCGTGCGTGCGTGCGTGCGTGCGTGCGTGTGTGTGTGAGAGAGACGGAGAGCAATTCTGCAGAGCTTATACCTTGCTACGATTGTTTCTTTTTTAACAGCCTTATCCAATCAAAGTTGAACGAAAAACAAATGGAAATCACTCTTATAGCTGTAAGCTCGTTTCTGTCACACTGACTCAGCACTGCAGCATGTAATGTTTTCGTTTTCCATGTCGTAGATGAGTGCTGAGGGCCAGATCTTTTTTTTTTCGGGAAGTTAAAAATATCCTTGTCTGAGAAGAAGTGATTAATGTTGAGGCATAATGAAGTAGAAATGGGCACTCAGTAGAGCGCAAATCTTCACCAGGAGGCATGTCCTACCTCTCTCCATCTGTCCGTCTGTGTAGTGCACAGGGCCGGATTAACCCCCCATGGGTGCCCCTGTGCAGATCTTTTTATTTAATTTTTTTACTTTTACTCACATGTTAGACAGCCTACTGTACATACGGATCCGACGTGCACGCGTGCGTGCATGCTTATTTGTCCCTTTTCTGCTCAAAATGAGACAATCTGGGGTGTTTAGGAAAACATGAAAACAAACTAAGCTAACGCTGATGCTACTGCCGGCCGGTGCTGCCCCTCCATAAGCAACAACAATGACAATAACATGGGGGCTACACCATAGTCAGGGAGCCCTTCTTCTGCTTTGTGTTTTCACGCATTCTTCTGGCACTGGCACTTTTCCCCTAGAGGGCTGGGATGGATTGTGTTAAGTACCAAAAGTGAAAATAGAGTGTAAATATCTCTGATTCAGATTCTTCTATTTAGACCAAAAACTAGCTTGATTTGCAGCTCATTTCTCTAAACGATATGATCCTAGCTTACAAAAAGTATGTTTTGGGTGGATTAAATGACAATCGCGGGGCAAAATTATTCTGACTGGCAGTTTCCGGCCAAATCCGACAAATTTGTGCGAGCTCCATCATTTGTAGTTTTCGTGAGAAGGCAGGAGGATAGAGACCGAGGCAGAGCGAGGAGAAAAACACAGGATAGAAACAGGTAAACGAACAAACAAAAAAAGATATACAGTATATACGAATAACATATGTAGTTGCAGGTACTGTATGTACATGACGTCAGGACAGTAGCTTCATATGCATACAGTATGTCTCTGTCTAGGTTTTCAGAGGAGTCACACTGTGAGTCCTTTGCTCCGCAATGTCATTGACACTGCGATTACATAAGGTGCCGTGCCGATCGATACATGAAACTGAACAGTAATTGGATGACGGGATGAGATGTATACAGCTGTAACCAGGAAGTGGCAGACCATGCCTGCCCTACATAGCCTCAGGAATGAATGTGACCAGCATGCAGGTGTACTATAAGCTGGACGGACAGGCACCTGATTGGCTAGTGGTAGTCTGTAAGCCTCGCAGGAGGCTTTCCCTGTAGCCTGAAGGGATGATTGTTCTGCAATTACGAATTCACAAACATTGCATGAAGTTGACCGATTCGGTAAATATTCGGAAATTGAGGTCCTTGGCCTGCCTGTCAGGGTGCACAAGAAATATGATGCTGATCAGCCTAGTTTATGTGTAGTATTAGCCTACAGTAGCCATGGACAGTCACACAGACAGACATATCGGTGAAAAAGGTATCTCCGTCTAGCAGAGATGATAATGTTGGGTTATTTCCCAAGCTGTTTTCGGAAATTGATATAACAAACTGTACAGTATATAGATGTTGGTGTCGATTACCATGGCAACGAACGACCCTTTGAAGCATAGCAAGCAGACATCAGGTCAGCCGGGCCGAACGACACAGAAATGTGTTTTGGAGGGAGGAAAAAAATCCTAATAACAAACTGTCACAAACTGTTTGAAAAATGTATGCAGTGACAAACACCTTAGGCCAAAAAACATTCCATTGTCGTTTTTCATTGAACGTCAGTACATCAGACTGCGTCAGAAAGTGCATCTGTGATAGTATTGCACATGCTGTCCTGGTGCCACAGGCCTATTTCCCCCTTCATAATCATCCTATTCTTTGATACTTTTACATTTGGTGCTGTAATTGGCTGGTAATCATTTTGTTCTTTTACTTTAGTAAATGGCTTTTACGTGTAACCTTCATTTCTACCTAAATTGCTACCTACACTGTGTGTGTGTGTGTGTGTGTGTGTGTGTGTGTGTGTGTGTGTGTGTGTGTGTGTGTGTGTGTGTGTGTGTGTGTGTGTGTGTGTGTGTGTGTGTGTGTGTGTGTGTGTGTGTGTGTGTGTGTGTGTGCGTGCGTGCGCGCGCCAACCAGTGAATACTGCAGTGCAGTCACTCAGAGTGCAGGCGTGCACACACAAAATATCATATGCACACAGCTGCATATATATGTATATGCAGGCATCCACATCATGCGTGTGTGTGTGCTTTAATACGATGCGGACGTGGAAGTGTCAGAAGTTCACAGCGACACGGCGCTCTCATCTAATGTGACAAATAACTTCTTCCTGCAGTTGCATTGTTCTAATCCCTTTAGTGGGCTGCGGGATGGAAGTATAATTGCGTTTCTGTGGTGCAGAGCCTTTGATAAGACGGAGGCTGTGCTGAGCGGAATGTCTAAACGGAGACACTGTGCTCTCTCCCGCTCGCCCCTCGCAGCCCGTGCTTCACTTTCCCCTATCATACTTTCTCTTATGCTCTGTCTCCTTTTCCCTGTCGCCCCTCCGTTATCTGTAAAACTCATTCTATCTCCCGCTCTCCTCACCCACCGCCTGTCATCTCTCACGCTCACACTATCTCCCTGCCTGCACCGTCCTAGCTCCATTTTTGCTCTATGCCGCTAACCTCGTAACCTCGTCCTCTCTCTCTCTCTCTCTCTCTCTCTCTCTCAGGCATAGCAGTGGATAAAAGAGGAGTGGTTTACTTCGTGGACGGGACCACCATCCAGAAGATTAACGAGAGGGGCGTGCTCTCAACCGTGATTGGCGCCAATGGGCTGATGGCAACCCAGCCGCTGAGCTGCGATTCGCGCATGGACATCAGCCAGGTAAGCTGATTGGCCGTGGTAGTCAGAATCAACAACATTTCCACATGAATGACTTCCATTTGAATGACTTGCCGAAGGTTTGGTGTCATCAACAAAATGGTTGTAATCATGTAAATAGAGACGACATGTGGCACAGTGAATGAGAGAGGATATTTACTCAGGCAGTGTTACGTCCCTTAGTCTAGGGGTAATGAATGTAACAACATACAGACGGAAAGGATACGACTGAATTAATTTATATTTAGTTTTTATCTGGGGAGGCGTATCCCTTTTTTGGGCCAGTCTGCCCTGTCCGAGAGAGTCACACAAATAATGTATTTGGCATTAGCCTAATTTATGTGCATAATAAGAAGATAAGAAAAAAGGGCAGACTGCCAGTTGCAATACATTATTAAACTTATTAAACTGATTGAGGCCATGTAGCTGAGAACTTTTTTTCAGAGCTTTTTTACCTGTTGGACCTTGAACATGGCAATCTTCTGAATGCAATTGCTTTTCTTTGTTTATTTAAGCACCTCCAAGCCACAATTATTTTTTGTTCATCTTGTGTGTGTGTGTGTGTGTGTGTGTGTGTGTGTGTGTGTGTGTGTGTGTGTGTGTGTGTGTGTGTGTGTGTGTGTGTGTGTGTGTGTGTGTGTGTGTGTGTGTGTGTGCGCGCGCGCGCGTGTGCGTGTGTTCAAGCAGCTCTCCTCTCACCACTTTTGTAAGACAGGGCAAGGTTATATGTTCAGCACATTTAAACAAGATAAGTCAAAGCACACAAAATATTAAGAATTAAGATATTAAGACATAGTTCATTAAGTGTAAAAGAATCACATAAAAGGACATTTTAATGTAATTAAAAATAAAAAGTTAAAATTAAACTTAGATAGATAAGAGAATACAATTATAGTGCAGAAGAAACTATTGCAAAACCTCAGTTGGACGCAAGACAAACAGAAAGGTCTTTCAGCATTGTATACAGTATAACTGATAGTTGTAGCAGACCTACAGTCAGTTCCTGTGATTTTGATATGTGGTGCATGAAAACTGTACTCTGCTTCTGCAAGTTTACTTTCCTGGGTTCAGAAAGACATGTTCCAGATGACCTGAGAGGTCTGGATGGCTCATGATGTACTCATTGTACTGTATCACAAGATCACAAATGTATTTTGGCCTTAAACCGGTCAATGCTTTATTTCATTTCAACCTTTATTTAGTTCTCGGAGAACACACTGAGGGCAGAGATTACAGTGGTGCCGAGATTACAACACATCAACAATGTACAATGGGGGGGACAAAGAAAACAAAACATAGATGAATAAAGTAAATTACTGGTAATAATAAAGGAACATTACATAGTGATCAACTCAATTAAAACAGGTACAGTTGATATTTACCAACGTTGATATATCAAGTTGAAAGCGATATAGAGAAGGAAGAGAGCTGTACTTTAGTGAAGTTTGTAAGGTGTTCCAAGTGTGTGGGGCAGCGCACTTGAAAGCAGATTTTCCAGAAGTAGTGGAGGTATGTATGGTCTCAAGCATCAAATAATCTTGAGAGCGTGTATGATAAGAAATAGTTTTCCATTGTAAAAGAGAGTTTAAATAAGAAGGTGAGTTCCCAATTAGAGCTTTATAGATAAATTAAAACCAGTGTTGGTCTCTTCTTGTCGCAGTAGTATTTTGAAATAGATTATTTTGCAAGCTAGCCAGTGCAAATATGAGAACTGGAGTGCCGTGATTTTTGTATTTTTTCCAGTTTTACATATGTTTATGAGTTGACAGTACTTCATTAGACCCCTTGGTGTGGTTGTTACGTGTAATGATGTCTTCTCTTTGTATTTAGGGTTTCTTCCTGGAGGCTGAAACATTGTCAGTCAAACGTGCCAATGAAAAGACTGTGATATAGTGACATCACAATACCATCCCCTCCCCTAACCCCTCCCCCTTTATCATACAACAACAGCTGTGGGTGTGGCTTCAGTTCAGATGGATCACCACCCACCAGGCAAACCAGGCATACTTAATGAACTGGGGCATGTAAACATACAAATTATATTTTATCAATTACGGTACACTATTTTGAAAGAAAAAAGAAAAGCCAAAATCCTCCAATATAATAATAATACCTGATGATCATGTTTTAGGGTGGAAAATAATCACGGCGCTCCATCTTTAACAGTAGCCTACCGATTGAAGCTGAGCACTGACTTTTCATTATTTTTCCTTGGATCCCAAAACAAATTTGTCTTTGTTTAACTGGAGACAATTCTGGCACATGTACTGGTTGATTTGTTCAGGGCATTTACTCAGTGCTTGTATTGGACCATAGTCCCCTGGTGATATGGTTATGTAATGTGTTTGTTGTCTGCATAATTATGGAGACATATTGTGTTGTTTTTCCATAATCTGAGCCAGTGGGAGCATGTAGATGTTGAACAGAAGAGGCCCCAGAATGGAGCCTAGGGGAACTCTGCACTGTAATCTTTTTCTACTCAAATGTTTAATTACCTACAGTAGACACAAAGTAGGTAATCCCTGTCCTGTAAGTATGATCCAGGCTAAGTGCAGAATGTCACACTCAGTTTTTCAGTCTGTCTAGTAATATGTTGTGGTCAACTGTATTGATTGCTGCACTGAGATCCGGTAATACTAAGACTGAAGTTGTGTGTGTGTGCGAGTGCGTGTGCGTGTGCGTGTGTGTGTGTGTGCGCGTGTGTGTGTGTGTGTGTGTGTGTGTGTGTGTGTGTGTGTGTTGTGTGTGTGTAATACGGTAATACTAAGACTGAAGTTCTGCGTGTGCGTGTTCTCCGGTCTCAACAGCTCTGCTTCTGATCCAGAACATCATGGTTGGATACGTAGGCTATAGATTGTGTTTGGTATATTGCACGGTCAATTTGACTGCACAACAGATTATAGGCTACAGTAAGGTTGTTATTTATAACACTACATAACAAGATTATACATACTGTATGTGACACTAAATAAATATTAATTTAGATCTGCAGTATCAATCCTATATAGTTTAAAGGGTAAGACCACTTTTGTAGAGGTTTGGGTTGTGTAGTTACCTTGCCATGATGTAACTCCAAATGTGGACAAGAAATCAAAAATAATTTCTCCAGTGATTAGAAATTGATAATTCAAAATATGCTCCTCATTGACTTACATTGTACGCTGAAACAGCTCTCAAAGTCACTCTTTTAGTACGTAAACAAACACAAACAAAGTTGTTTCAGACAATATAGAGCAACACCAAAACTCATGTGGTTTTATTTCTTCATAAAAATGGTAACTTCCTGTTGATTTTACTATATGAAGATCTGGATCCGGATCTATGGATCCAGTCCGGGTTTTCTTCTGAATAAAAATGGACAAATCAACAGGAAGTTAACATTTTTATGAAAAAAGAAAACCACATGAGATTTGGTGTTGCTCTATATTGTCTGAAACAACTTTGTTTGTGTTTGTTTACGTACTAAAAGAGTGACTTTGAGAGCTGTTTCAGCGTACAATGTAAGTCAATGAGGAGCATATTTTGAATTATCAATTTCTAATCACTGGAGAAATTATTTTTGATTTCTTGTCCACATTTGGAGTTGCATCATGGCAAGGTAACTACACAACCCAAACCTCTACAAAAGTGGTCTTACCCTTTAAGTATACAGCTTATTATTCTGATAATATATTGTTAACACTGATGCTAGGTTGTATGTTCTGACGTCAAGCGATGACGCTGAAATAACAGTAATAAAGGGGTAGGGTTATATACGTTTTTTACTTCTCCCTACTCCTTTCCGAACATATAAAGAAAGAAAATAATAATTATAATACCTGCGGCCAGTGAGGCTTATTTTTTGTTTGTTGTTTTTTGTTTTGGGAATATTATTTTATTTGTTCTATATTGCACTTATTTTAATTATTTGACTTTTTTGTCAAATTTTTATCATGTTCGGAATAAAGTTTTTCATTCATTCATTCATTCATTCATTCATTCAGGTTCTTGGTTTACTTGTGATCTCTACTGAGGCACTACACACTGTCTCACTGCACTTAATGTACAGTATGTGTTTACCTTCCTTATTTGAAGTCGGTCTGGTTGAGAGAGTCTGCTAATTACCTAAGTTGTAAAGTTTTTATGTGCGTCTGTGTTTCGGTTCGTTTCACTGTGGTCCAGGTGAGCACCCAGAGGTGTTGTTCTTTACCCAATCCATCTGTGTGTTGCCTGTCAGCATCCCGCGTGCATCTGTTAACACGCATGTCTGAATTCCATCTGTGTTTGCTGTTATGTGCTAGCGCTGCTCCGGTGTCAATATTGGAACGCTTGTCCGTAGACAAACAGTTCTGCTGCAGTGAGTTAAGCTGAGAGAGAGAGAGAGAGAGAGAACACAACCATGGCATTGGTTGAATTCATAGGGTTTAGCGTCGGTACAGTTTCAGCTTCCAGTGCATTATGGTTGCAACTGACGGTGACTTACAAGTACTGTAGTTTTTACATTTTATTTGACTTACATATAGTATTTACATTTTCAATACCTTTTAATACTTTATATTCCACAGTTGTTTGCCCACCTCCCCTCCCCCCTGCACCCCGCTGCTCCCTACTCCACACAGCGGAGAACATTGACGTCACCACATTGTAATGTCGCTGATGGCATATACAATATATAATACCCATGATCAAAATAGCATACTTAGCTTCTATGTACATACAAGTAAACAACATGTAGCATATGACAAACATGACATAATCAGCAGTCAGGGTTCATTACGTTCTTGGCTTTGCGTATAAAGTTTATATCTGAAGCCCATGCTACAGTATGGAGCATAACTGATATCTGAAGCCCATGCTACAGTATGGAGCATAACTGATATCTGAAGCCCATGCTACAGTATGGGGCATAACTGATATCTGAAGCCCTGCATGCTACAGTATGGAGCATAACTGAAGCCCATGCTACAGTATGGAGCATAACTGAGCATACATTGTTCTTTGTTGATGACACTGTGCCAGCATTGGCGATAGATCTCATTGGGTGCCAATTTGACGATCAATCTGAGTACCTCTTCAATCTTGATTAAAAAAAAAATACATATTTAGCCCCATGTTCGAATGCAGCAAATGAAAAAAAAAAAACACTCATCTTTTAGTTTCTCTAATAACAACCTAAAACATGAACCTTGGTTGAAAAAAACTAAAGTTGTCCTTTAGCATTAACAATAATAAAAATACTGGAGGCCTCCTGTGGAGAATGAGGCCGATGTGTGCTGGAGGCACGAGGACAAGAACGAGAGGTGAGGTGCCTTGATTTGATGAATCTGTCTCCGTGTCTCTCGTAATGAGATTTCACACTCAAAGCTCTCCCCTCTCATTTGACATAGCCTATAATTGGACTTGTCAGTGGCAATATAACAAGATCCATTTATTTACCAATTCATCCCAAGAATCATCAATCAGCACACTGATCTGTGTGTGTGTGTGTGTGTGTGCGTGTGTGCGACTGCGTGCGTGCGTGCGTGCGTGTGCGTGTGCGACTGAACTTCTCACCCTATCTCTAAGGGAGATGCCAGAAAACTAATTTGGCCGCTTGTATTCGCGACCCTATTCTTATACCTTGTGTTAGAATTGATGTGCAACTAAATCATGCTTATTCATTGTAGAGCAGCAACCAGAAACACAAGTTGGTGGTTCCCAACTTGCATCGTTCCCAAGTAGGCCGGGCGGGCACAGCCATAGTTCTTCATAATGTTGATATGCTTGCAGAGATCGATAGGCCTGCTTTTGAGCTAATCACACTATACACTTTCCTGGCTGGTAAGGGTCTGACGACTGACGTTACCATCAGTTAAATGCTTTCCCCATCACCGCCCACTTACAGTGGCAGTTCTGTCAACTAACTGCTGCCCCAGTCAATGAGCCAGAAACAAGGTGACAAGGTGAAGTAATCAACCGAGTAATCAACAATTTGCCAAGACTTGATCTCAAACACCAATAATGAAACATCATCTGACTCCTGACACGGGAAAGAAAACCCACATCTGTAAACATTGTGACAAGAGCTTCAATGACTTGAGTAATCTTAGGAGATACCAGCATCAGGGTGAATCTGATTTTCTCAGTCAACCATCCAGGTTGACTGAGAAAATCAGATTCACCCTGATGCTGCACTTGTTTATTTGAGTGAACATCAGTCTAGTCTGGACTGGCATCTGAGAGGACAATGCAATGCCTCACTGTGGTTCAAATCAAAAGACTCACAGGTCGGGAGAAGGGCCTCTTCTCAGCGCACACACATCTTGTGATGTCACAGTTTTCAGTGAGTGAATCCATTATCCGTTTACTCTCCTCCCCGGTCTACATTCTGCAGTTCTTTCTCCGTCTGTTCTGGCCTTGGTGGTGTTAGAGGACAAATTAACATAATGCTGTCTCACAACGTGTGAGACAGCTGATAGCTGGATCTCTATGGTACTCTACACATGGATTCAAGATGTCAGACTTATTCTCTGTGTGCGGGTGCGTGCGTGCGTGCGTGCGTGCGTGCGTGCGTGCGTGAGAGAGAGCAACTAAATCATGCTTATTCATTGTAGAGCAGCAACACACTAAGATGTTACCATCTTTGTGGTAAAGATGGTGCATTGATAAAATTGATATTACTCCTACAGATTTTGTCAATCGGTGCACATCATCTCTATTGTCATGTGATCAAGACGGATCTGTCCAATTCTTCATAATCCATCCTGCGAATTTCGAACATTGCTGGCCGACAATAACCTACCTGACCTGGTGGAGATATGTGCTCCCAGGAGCGCGTTTTCCACTATATCTCCCTGCTCTTAATGGTTAATTAAAGGAGAATTCCACCCTAGACGTTTTTTACTGAATTCTATTGATAATGTGTATATAACAAAAACATTTTTTTTTTTAATAATAACAAAATATTGGACGCCCCTGTCCCTTAGATAATAGCCTTATCCTGGTTCTACTATGCGGATGTCATGGAACAACAACACTCCATGGGACTTACTTTTCACAGCATCTAGAACAGATGTAAAAAAATTAATAAAAAAAATTGCACGATTGAAGAAGAGATCTAGCGTAAGGGCCACTACGGAGGATAAATCCGCTAAATCGGTATGGAACGCTCGGTGTGTTTTTTTGTTGTTGTGACGAATGGATACGGACTACAAATTAAGGTAAAAAAACTGCTTGTCCGGAATTCGCCTTTAATGAGCCTATAATTGGTTTTCTAATTGTGCTGAGCGGGGCGAAAAATGGAGCAGAGCCTGAACGATAAGATAAAATAATTGTATTCACACTTCAATCTCATTCTATTATAAAATATTGGTTCAATCTATGCATGAGTTATCTGTCTGAACCACAGCTGTGGAAGACCAGAGCGAGTGCTCTCCATGGTCATGGAACAGTGTTGTGTAGAAGTAGGCTCTGGGCAGACCATTTGGACCTTTTGAAAGAAACACTGTAAGCATTATCGTGGAGTAAAGTGCTATGTTGAATGGATTGTTTTGACCACGCTGCTGGCTGCCTATGTGCTTATTCAGCACCATGGACAGAGGCACGTAGAGGCAGCTGCACACACGCACTGTGACGCACACACACACACACACACACACACACACACACACACACACACACACACACACACACACACACACACACACACACACACACACGTATGTATTTTAAAATAGGAAAAACAAACTTTACAAAACAAAACATACCATACTGTACTGTACTGTACTGTACTGTACCGTACCGTACCGTACTGTACTGTACTGTACTGTACCGTACCATACTGTACCATACTGTACCGTACTGTAACATACTGTACTGTACCATACTGTACTGTACCATACTGCAATGTACTGTACTGTACTTTACTTTAGCATACTGTACTGTACCATATGGTACCGTACTGTACCATACTGTACTGTACTGTATCGTACTGTACTGCTGCGCCCTGTGTGTGTGTGTGTGTGTGTGTGTGTGTGTGTGTGTGTGTGTGTGTGTGTGTGTGTGTGTGTGTGTGTGTGTGTGTGTGTGTGTGTGTGTGTGTGTGTGTGTGTGTGTGTGTGTGTGTGTGTGTGTGTGTGTGTGTGTGTGTGTTAGGCTGCGCAACAGTGACACTTGGTTGTGAAAACCAACCAAACTCTATTTCGTGCTCAGACAGACCCAGCCAGGGACCCAGGCAGGGACAAACATAGCTGTCTATAGGAGTGGTTGCACCACCAAAATAATATACAGTTAAAGAATGTAAAAAAGGTAAAGTAGTATGGAAAAGCCAGGTAAAATGTTACAGCCCACTATCACAAAATGAATACAAAGGAGCACAATGTGTGCATACAGTACACTTACCCACTCGTAGATATAAATACTCTACAGTATATGCGCACGCACAGGTCACACACACGCACGCACACACACGTGCACACACAAAACAACAATGACTGGATGACAGTACCAAGCTACAGATATTCTCAAACATGGATAGGGAGATGACTCCAGAGGTGTGGGGCTCTGCCACATACAGTGTTGTTGTATTTATTTTTGGAACAGTAAGGAGACTGGTGTTGCTTGATCCTAGTGGTCTGGCTCCAGCATAAGGAGTAAAAAGGGTGATATGTCGAATGGTGCAAGGTTGAGTAATATACAGTATTCATATATGTTCAAACTAAAAGTGGAATCCTGAAATCATCCGGTGTGTACAACAAGCCAATGTGGAGAAATGAGCACAGGGCTGGTATGTTCACATTGTCTTATACTGATTCATATAAAAGTACATTTACTCAAGTGCTGCCTGTACTTGAATATCAATTTTGAGGTACTTTCACTTTACTGGAGTATTTCCAATTTTCAATAGGCTACTTTTACTTCTACTCCACTACATACTCCACAACAATTCTATGAAAACTTTAGTTATACTATTTACTTTGTGGATTTTGTTAATTGTTACAAAAGACACTAATCCTCAGCCCCATATTATGCCGGCCATTTGAAAATAGCAGATCTACAAGTTCACAATGCGTTGCATCGCAAATCGGCTATTTTCTAAAGATGTTTTTATACATTCTGCACAATGAGTATAGGTTACTTTTACTTTTGGTACTTTAAGTATATTCTGATGCCTATATTTTGTACTTTTACTCAAGTACATTACTTGTAACAGAGTATTTCTACATTGCAGTATTGATACTTTTACTTAAGTAAAACATGTGACTATGTTTTCCACCACTGACATCCTGGCAGCAGTATTTTTTATTTGTTAGTGGTGGATTTAGGTAATCCAGAGAGAGTGCGTGCGTGCGTGCGTGCGTGCGTGCGTGCGTGCGTGCGTGCGTGCGTGCGTGCGTGCGCGCCCCCCTGCAGGGGCAGCAGGCGGGGTAGTGTTATTTGAGCCCAAGCTGATCATGGTTATTGGTTGACATTTGGACCAGCGTGTGTCTTAGATAAACAGGGAAGGCTCCCCGCCAACCGCTGTGACCTTTGCATGAGCGCAGGGTTGGTTGGGGCTGGGGGGGTGTTATCCAGGAGCTGGCTTTTTTATTTGGTTTTATTAACCACTTTCAGCCTTCCGTCTCTATTTTGGCATGTCTTTCTAGGGGAAAATGTTAAACGTGTTTGTTGAGACACGGGTCTCAACAAACCGTATTTTGAGGTCGGGTCTATAATGCACTATAAGCACATTTATAATGCATTATAGTCCTAATGCTCTCATAAGGTAACACTCGTAATCAAATGTTTATAATTATGCATACAACCTATAATCAGGGGTGAAAGTGGGCCGGAACGGTCCGGAACTCCGACCCGGTAAGACATGACCGGCCGGAGCGCACCGGAGCTATCAAAATACTATATGCCACGGTGCCCACAAACGCATGTCCAAGAGGAAAACAATCAAAACATAATCTACTAACGTCAGAATCGGGGTTTCTTAATAAAAAGTGCTTCTGAATTGTAACAGTGTGTTTGTGTCAGCCAGCGTAATGATCCGTTGTTATTTTAATAATCCACCACCGCACGGCACGGACTGGAGGAGAAGAGTTTGGTTTCTCCCTTCGGTTCGCTCGCGCCTCGCAGCAGCGCCGTGCAGACAGTACCAGTTCACTTTGCAGGTTGGAAATCCGCTATAGAGCGGATACGGAAACGGACGTTTGTCTGACTAAGGTATACGTGCAAATGACCGGATATAGAAGGCGGGCTCTCTAATCCACTAACGTTCAAACCATGTTTCTGGTTGGCTGACAAGACTGGCACAACGCAATACTTAGTTCTGATTGGTTCATAAAAAACAAAAAAAACAAAACAGGAAACTAATAATGAAATGCCGGTGGCAACTGTTTTGAGAAGTAAACTAAAAAGTCAGCAGAAGAATGCGCTAAAAATATATATAAGCAAAATGGCAACGCAAATTAGCTCAGCTCTTTAAGAGAAAGGAAAGAGTTGAAGAAGATAATGTCATTAAAGACAAAGTTAGAAAAACAACCAAGACCATACACTGTATGGTCTTGGTTGTTTTTCTAACTTTGTCTTTAATGACATTATCTTCTTCAACTCTTAGTTGCATGACAGAGAGTGACAGATGGGGAGGAGGAGGCAGAAGTGGCAGCAGGACCAGCATCAAGCACAGGTAATAATAATAATAATAATATTATGAAATTCCTGATATTATATCAGGAATTTTATAGCACAGTATAACTGTGCAAAAAAAAGCAGTTTTCTATGCATTTCAGGGGTACTGTGGGTTTACTTTGAACCCCAAATGTTATTGGCACAGTATAAAAAAAAGCAGTTTTCTATGCATTTCAGGGGTACTGTGGGGTTTGAACCCCCAATTTTTTAATTGGCTGTGCCAAAAAAAAGCAGTTTTCTATGCATGTCAGGGGTACTGTGGGGTTTGAACCCCCAATTTTTTTTGGGCCGCGCCGCTTTGCGGCGCGTCCGGGTGTCGTCGCAGAATGAAATTTCTAGGAGCTCCTGTAAGAAATGAAAGCCACTTTCACCCCTGCCTATAATAAAGACACTTTATATCTGACTATAGTTATAATGCTGTTCCACTGATAATGACGTATTATAGTGCTGGTCATAATGCATGCATACAAAGTTATATTATAACTTTGTTATAAGTTGTCATACATGATTATAAACATTAGTGTTACACAAGTGTCATAATTCCTCATAAGCTCATTATAAATGTGCTTATAATGCGTTATAGACCCAACCTAAATGTACAATGTTACCAAAAGGGTTTAAAAAATCGCACGTATGTCAAAATAGCACTTCTATCAAGTGGTCAGATGAGTGGTCAGATGAGTGGTTAGATGAGTGGTTAGATGAGTGGGTCGCAAACGCTTCTCTGACCCAGAAAAGGTGGAGAACCACTGTCAAGTCATAGATCAGTGGTTCTTAAAGTGGGAATCCGGGGACCCCCAGGAGTCCTTGGGTGGGGGGTTCCGGGGACCCCCAGGAGTCCTTGGGTAGCGGGTTCCGGGGACCCCCAGGAGTCCTTGGGTGGGGGGTTCCGGGGACCCCCAGGAGTCCTTGGGTGGGGGGTTCCGGGGACCCCCAGGAGTCCTTGGGTAGCGGGTTCCGGGGACCCCCAGGAGTCCTTGGGTGGGGGGTTCCGGGGACCCCCAGGAGTCCTTGGGTGGGGGGTTCCGGGGACCCCCAGGAGTCCTTGGGTAGCGGGTTCCGGGGACCCCCAGGAGTCCTTGGGTGGGGGGTTCCGGGGACCCCCAGGAGTCCTTGGGTAGGGGGTTCCGGGGACCCCCAGGAGTCCTTGGGTGGGGGGTTCCGGGGACCCCCAGGAGTCCTTGGGTGGGGGGTTCCGGGGACCCCCAGGAGTCCTTGGGTGGGGGGTTCCGGGGACCCCCAGGAGTCCTTGGGTGGGGGGTTCCGGGGACCCCCAGGAGTCCTTGGGTGGGGGGTTCCGGGGACCCCCAGGAGTCCTTGGGTGGGGGGCTCCCGGGACCCCCAGGAGTCCTTGGGTGGGGGGTTCCCGGGACCCCCAGGAGTCCTTGGGTGGGGGGCTCCCGGGACCCCCAGGAGTCCTTGGGTGGGGGGTTCCGGGGACCCCCAGGAGTCCTTGGATGGGGGGCTCCCGGGACCCCCAGGAGTCCTTGGGTGGGGGGTTCCCGGGACCCCCAGGAGTCCTTGGGTGGGGGGCTCCCGGGACCCCCAGGAGTCCTTGGGTGGGGGGTTCCGGGGACCCCCAGGAGTCCTTGGGTGGGGGGTTCCGGGGACCCCCAGGAGTCCTTGGGTGGGGGGTTCCGGGGACCCCCAGGAGTCCTTGGGTGGGGGGTTCCGGGGACCCCCAGGAGTCCTTGGGTGGGGGGTTCCGGGGACCCCCAGGAGTCCTTGGGTGGGGGGTTCCGGGGACCCCCAGGAGTCCTTGGGTGGGGGGTTCCGGGGACCCCCAGGAGTCCTTGGGTGGGGGGCTCCCGGGACCCCCAGGAGTCCTTGGGTGGGGGGTTCCCGGGACCCCCAGGAGTCCTTGGGTGGGGGGCTCCCGGGACCCCCAGGAGTCCTTGGGTGGGGGGTTCCGGGGACCCCCAGGAGTCCTTGGATGGGGGGTTCCCGGGACCCCCAGGAGTCCTTGGGTAGGGGGTTCCGGGGACCCCCAAGGAGTCCTTGGGTGGGGGGCTCCCGGGACCCCCAGGAGTCCTTGGGTGGGGGGTTCCGTGGACCCCCAGGAGTCCTTGGGTGGGGGGTTCCGTGGACCCCCAGGAGTCCTTGGGTGGGGAGCTCCCGGGACCCCCAGGAGTCCTTGGGTGGGGGGTTCCGTGGACCCCCAGGAGTCCTTGGGTGGGGGGTTCCGTGGACCCCCAGGAGTCCTTGGGTGGGGAGCTCCCGGGACCCCCAGGAGTCCTTGGGTAGCGGGTTCCGGGGACCCCCAAGGAGTCCTTGGGTGGGGGGCTCCCGGGACCCCCAGGAGTCCTTGGGTGGGGGGTTCCGTGGACCCCCAGGAGTCCTTTGGTGGGGGGTTCCGGGGACCCCCAGGAGTCCTTGGGTAGCGGGTTCCGGGGACCCCCAAGGAGTCCTTGGGTGGGGGGTTCCGGGGACCCCCTACCCAAGGAGTCCTTGGGTGGGGGGCTCCCGGGACCCCCAGGAGTCCTTGGGTGGGGGGTTCCGGGGACCCCCAGGAGTCCTTGGGTGGGGGGTTCCGGGGACCCCCAGGAGTCCTTGGGTGGGGGGTTCCGGGGACCCCCAGGAGTCCTTGGGTGGAGGGCTCCCAGGACCCCCAGGAGTCCTTGGGTGGGGGGTTCCGGGGACCCCCAGGAGTCCTTGGGTGGGGGGTTCCGGGGACCCCCAGGAGTCCTTGGGTGGGGGGTTCCGGGGACCCCCAGGAGTCCTTGGGTGGGGGGTTCCGGGGACCCCCAGGAGTCCTTGGGTGGGGGGTTCCGGGGACCCCCAGGAGTCCTTGGGTGGGGGGCTCCCGGGACCCCCAGGAGTCCTTGGGTGGGGGGTTCCGGGGACCCCCAGGAGTCCTTGGATGGGGGGTTCCGGGGACCCCCAGGAGTCCTTGGGTGGGGGGTTCCGGGGACCCCCAGGAGTCCTTGGGTAGGGGGTTCCGGGGACCCCCAAGAGTCCTTGGGTGGGGGGTTCCGGGGACCCCCAGGAGTCCTTGGGTGGGGGGTTCCCGGGACCCCCAGGAGTCCTTGGGTGGGGGGCCCCGGAAAATGTACTTGACATAGCATCACAATCATCCTAACCACTTTATCCATTTACATCTTTTTTTTTCTGTTCAGATTTAATTTTTTTGTTATGTTTTGTTTAGTTTAGTTTAGTTCTCTGTTATGATTGTTTTTTTTAAGTATATTTGAGGTGGTGTCGTATCATCCCATGATGGATGGGCCACGATCATTGATTGATTGATTGATTGATTGATTGATTCATTAATATTTGATGGCTTGTAAAAAATAGCAGAAATACAAGCTCACAGTGTGTCACTTCGTACCACGCGGTGAGCTATTTTTGCAAATATTTGACAAAATAAATGTAATTAATCTTCCCTTTTGGTGGTCGCTGGCACAAAACATTTTCAGATCGGGGTCCGCGGCCAAATTAATATACTTGACATGAAAAAGTTTGCTAACTATACTAATGACTGGAGTCATAGGCTGCCGAGGCTGGCCACATGACGTCCCAGAGTCACACTGGAGTCCTGCTGTTCCCATGTCGCTGATGTTGGGGTATTTGTCGAGTACATTTCCATATACTTCCTCTGCGTTCCCCGTCCTAAGCACTGCATTAGTAGCAGTGGAGGCCATTAATAGGGCACCCGGGGAGCAGTGGATCCCCAGACATGTTTAGATTTCCTTTAATAACAAGTATGTCCCCGGGGGTCCAGCAACAATAACACCAAAACATTATCTCTGCATAGAAAGCAGATAGCAGTGGAGGGGGAGGGATAATATAAGAGTTTATCTCTTATAGCTATAACTACACTCAAGATGATTTTAGCACGTTGAATTTCTATTATCGGGATCACCGAGAATATCCGCAGATACGTGAGTGTGAATATCCTCATGTGGGACAAAACGGCATATTTTGATGATTATCTGCATGTTATCGGCGTGTGTGTGTGTGTGTGTGTGTGCGTGTGTGTGTGTGTGTGTGCGAGTGCGAGTGTGTGTGTGTGCGTGCGTGTGTGTGTGCATGCACGCACACACACATGTGTATGTGTGCGCTTGTGTGTGTATAGTATACTGTATGAATCTATAATTACACATAGATACATACAAAAATAAAACTGTAACATGGGATGGGATGGAGGACATAGACTGAGAGCAAAGGTTTGTAAGGACTTAAACAACAATTATGAAACAATGATTATGAATTATTATGAATCTTATCACTTTCTAACTTAAGAAAAGACATAACATCCCGAAGCCACATGAAAACAGATGGAGCCTCGGGAGGCCAACACAGAGGTATAAGTCTAATTATGTGCGACTGTGCCTAATTAATCTGTTTGTGCTGTATCAACCTGTAATGGAGTCTTAACAGGCAATAAGCGAACACTAAAACATCTGAACAAAAGCGTGTGTGTACAGTACAGTGGGTGGGTGGGTTGGGTGGGTAGATAGTTGAGCCTGACAATGTGGTGATACTCTTTGAACCTTAAGCTTGTGTACAACGTGCACGATTTCTTTTTGCACCTTATAATGTATAAATATCATGTACAGTTCATACCTGCTGCACCTTACTGTATGTCTAACCTCATACATGCTACGAGAGGTGGACATGCTTTGTGTATATACTGTGTTGTAGCAACGTAGACATCTTTTTTTCCTCTTCTGTTCTTTCTCCTTGCTCCCCATCCTCCCCTACTCCTTTTTCCCGCTTTTTTCCCCTCTTTGTAGAAATAACAAAACGATGGAGCTTGCACAAAAACAACTTTCACCCACTGTGTTACACCTGTAAACCTAGCTGTGACATGACAACGAAGCTGATCTTTGTTTGGTATGTTGCAGGTGCGTCTAGAGTGGCCTACGGACCTGGCTGTCAACCCTCTAGATAACTCACTCTACATCCTGGACAACAACATAGTACTACAGGTATACATACACATACACACGCATGCATGCATACATGCACACGCACACACACACAAGCGCATGCACAAATACTGTATATATACACACTGTATTATTTCATACAGAAGGATGGTCTTCCTGCTTTCTTTGTCGCACCTCCAACGGCGCCATGGTGGACTATGTATCGTCGCTGTCGAGTGGAAACCTTGTATGTCCAAAACCGTTTCCCGTTTTCACGAAATGGATAAAAAAAGGAGCTGTGTTCCAATGGATCATATGCAGTTATTATTTATTCACAAGCTCTTGTTAATACTTTTCATTGGTTAAATATTTATAAAACCCAGAGACAGACAGCTACCACTTTCACTTTCAAAATGCAACGCCAAAATCTTTCATTTATTTATTTAGTTGATAGAAACAAGAAATATGAAGAGAATGGGTAGTAGGGGTGTGACATGTAGCAATTGGTCCTGCTGGCCAGCAATCAAAGTAGTTTCAGAGTATTTGAAGCCATGTGGTACCCTCTCCTATTTTTTATGGTACAATTACAGTCTATGGAAATATCAAATACATATTTTAAATGAATTATATTGCGCTTTAAATGAAATATATGGCTAATTGCGCATTAGCCATGTTTATGGCTAATGCATTTATTTTTGTAAAACATGCACGTAAAGAGGGAGGTGAAATGTTGCATTTTAGAATGTAATAACTCCATTAGAACTTACAACTCAATCAATTTATCACATATCTAGGGTACATCAGGTGTAAAAGAGTGTGTTTAATTATTTTTTAATTATAATTTAATTATAAGTGTCCCATGAAAAGATATTGTAGCTTATAATTATAATTTAACCAATTTGTTATCTTTGGCAGTGTGTGGATTTATTCTATTATTGTTGATGTCTCTTTGCCTTTTATCTAGGTGTGCGAAAGCTTTTATATACCATTCTTCATTAAATTCACATTCAGTTTGTTTCATTCTCTTACGACTGTACAGGCTCCATTCACTTCAAGTTAAATATACAGTATATATAATTTTAATATATTATTACAAATGCCTGAGGAAGACCATGTGTGACAGAAATGTTTCTTAAATAAATATTCATGTACTGTGTAAACTGTTAAATATTAGAAGATATTTGAACAAGATAGACATGTTCAGAGACGGGTCTCCTGGTCGCAGCGAACGTATTTCCTGTAGCAGAGACATATCTGTGGTGTAAACAGGCAGGTCTTCTACTACATTGAATGGTAGAGTGACTGATGTTAGTCTGCTCAAACGTTACTCTTTTACCTGCTTTTTACTAACACTAACTAAACATACTAAGCATTTAAAGTATGAGGTATAAAGTACAGCAGCCTTGTGTTCAAGACAGAAAGATTGGGAAAGATGGTAAGACTGACGTTATGTATCTTTCAGGACCTTTAACTGCTTCGTCTCAACCATTACTCTATGGCTCTGGTCTCAGCCACCGCAGTGTATTTTTTGACATTACGTTTTTCTCCAAAGTTGAATGTTGCCACTACTGTTGGAGCAGCCATAAACTACACAGGTTCATCCCGATGTTCTGGGCATCTTTGTAAAGTTTGTGTTAGTAAAAAGCAGGTAAAAGACTAACGTTTGAGCAGACTAACATCAGTCCCTCTACCATACAATGTAGTAGAAGACCTGCCTGTTTACACCACAGATATGTCGTCTCCGCCTACAGGAAATACGTCCGCTGCGACCATGAGACCCGTCTCTGAACGTGTCCATAGACTAACGTGTTTCAGAGAGCCAATGCAGTTAAAAAAGAAGATAAATAGCCTAATCCATGTCAAAGGGTATAGCATATTTAATGATTTTAGAATGTATCCAATATACCTAATGAACCGTAATATTCTCAACAACGATGCAGTTAATTTAGTGTAACGTTACTCAATGTCTCGTACGTCAGCTTATAATGATAATTTATTATCTATTTAGTGGGCAAATATAATTAAACAGAATGTGCATGTGCCCACACGCACACGCACACGCACACGCACACGCACACGCACACACACACACACACACACACACACACACACACACACACACACACACACACACACACACACGGGTGTTCAGCCTGCCACTCTGAAGCGTCATGCCTAATTTATACAGTGTGACAACGAGTCACGATGCAACACGATGCATGCATAAAAAATAGGTCCTCTATTATTATCTGGTGCATTGGAAGTGATTTTCAGCTTTCAGCAGGGGGCGTTGTGGCTGGGGCGGGGGTGGGATTATTATTATTGTTGTTGTTGTTATTATTATTATTATTATTATTATTATTATTATTATTATTGTTGTTGTTGTTGTTGTTGTTGTTGTTGTTGTTATTCAGACATTTGGTGCATCTACTTCTAGTCGTTATGAAATGAAAACATTTTCAATGATGGTCAATGTGCTGTGGCAAATCACACATGTTTGTGGTTGGAAACTCTCACCACGAGAGCTGTCCTCTGTATTTACAGATACAGATACTCTCGTGTGGAAATCACTAAAGCAATTTCTGTCCTCTAGTCTGAGACATAGCTCACCTAAATATATAGGCTGGCATACTGCATGGCTACTACAGTGAAAACGGTATACACTATACAGCAGTGTCTGCTGTGAGGCAGAAGAACCTTGTTATCTCTGTATTTCAGCTTTTTCAGGTTTGTTTTAAATAAATGCCTTATACATCAACAAAATAGCCGACCTGCTACGTACCTCACAACACCTTGAGAGACGAGGTGTTGTGAGCTCATAGATCGGCTATTGTCACATTTTAATTGTTGTTAAAATATATATATATGATATATAATATGCACCAAGTCTCTGTCTGTACGTATACGGCTGTAATCCACGTAACTCGGGACACACGTGACACACACGTTCCACACCCACACAGGGAGTGTGGTGTCGAGTCAGTCCGACCCGCGGTTGTCCAGAGCGGCCACAAAAGGCCTCTGTCCGGGCTCTGCACCTGATCACCCCTAAAAAGGAACGGTTTTGAACATGAGGTTTTCACCCGACAGTGAGGATGGTAAAATTGGGCACATATTTCTACTGTTGAAAGGCACAATAGATCTTTACCATCCAGCCCTAAATCTATGAATCATTCATACCATTCTGGCGTACTCTATCATTTTAGAAACGTATTAACTACAACAGAGAAATATTGTAAAGGCCACATGAAACGGATAGCAGATTCCACTTATTTCAGTATGTCCAATAAAACAGGGAGCTGGGGGGACTTGTCGCACATATTGATGTGTGTTTACAGTTGCCCGCGGTGAACTTGCGTTCATGCCAGATTGACAGACAGCATTAGGGTTTAGAAGGAAACCGAAAAACACTGTGAAGTTACCACGACCAAAAAAACAGTAATAACTTTCAATTGTAGTGTGTTTAATTGAGGTGTCACTGTGTGCCAACATGAAGTTAACTGTACAGAGCTGTGCATGCGGCCCACAGAAACCATGTCTTTACTTACTCACATCCCTTTCACTACAGTATTGTGTACAATATTATTAAGTTACCACTGCGTCAGGTTCTAATGCAGTGGTGTTCCCAAGCGGAATACAGGTGTGCCACGGACACAACTGGCCATGTTCAGGGGAGGGTGGCAGGGGCGCCTAACTTCGTTTCCAGGTGGGGGAGCACAGATTTGGACTCATGCGCGCGCGTAGCGCGCGCGCAAAAATGCGCGTGCATGTGCCTCGTGCACGCGCGTTTTCGCGCATTTTCACAAGGAAAAGTGGCTTTTACTTTCCCTCTCCACACGCAAGTTATATGAACAAACTGACAAAATGCATCATAAAAAGGCATAGGCCTATTTAGGCTACACATGACATTGGCAAGGCGCCGATATCAAAACAAAACATATAAATTATAGCCCTATTATACAACAGACGAGCTGACAGCGCAGCGCGCTTGGGCTCGGCGACCCCGGTGTTGTATCGTCATCATTCATCATAGATCCCTCCCCGTCAGAATCTAATATCTAACATTAAATTGCAGCAGCATTCAGCAGTTCAGTTGGCACGGCGGCCATAGTAATTAGTAAATACTATATTATTTCTCACTGCAATAGTGACTATTAGAGAAATAATATAGTTAAATTGTAAATGCTTTACCTTAAACCCCAAATGTGCTCTTGCGCTCCGGGGTGGTTAATTCCCTCATCATGGCATTTACTGTATATCCAACGTGAGTTACGTGTCCAGAATGTCATTATGTAGGCTACGTGAGATGGACACTGCTGCTTGCGCTGCTGCTGCTGCTGCTGCTGTTGTTTTTATTATTGTCCTCCTTCTCCTCCAACAACGTTAGCACTCGTTCCCTGCTGAACACTGCTGCTGGTGCCCATGAAGGCCAAGGGTTCATTAACTAGACTTGATTTGGGCTTGGACCCACCAAATAAATCACTCATTCTCTTCTGAGCCATGTTGACAACAACAACACACACATTCAGGCTGACCGGAGAAATTCAAATCCGTGCGCCCCGTGCGTAAAGGTAACCGGAAATAGCGTCAGCAGCAGAGCAGACACCAATCGCCATGTAGATTGCACTCATTGCAGAGCAAATTCCCAGCATGAGATTGAAGATCAGTTATGTTATTAGAGACATCGCTCGCGTGCACTACACGCGCGCCGCGCGTGCCGCGCTCACACTGTCACACACATAGACAAACACCCTCTCCTCCTCTCTCTCTCTCTCTCTCTCTCTCTCTCTCTCTCTCTCTCGCTGTCGCGCACCGTGCGCTTCGAGCGTGGCGGCGGCCGGGGGGGGGGGGGGGTGATAAATAGTGGTGTCGCGTTGCGACACCACTATTTCAAATGGTGCCGCAGCTGCTCCGTTTGCTCCATGGCTCAGGCGCGCCTGGAGGGTGGGTACTGTTGAATGGGAGGAGTGGGACGGCTGCGCTATGTCCTCCCGTTGAGGGCTCCTCACTGGCAGGTGAGCTACTCTAAATCAACCATTTGGGTGTTTATTCCTACTAACAACAACACTACATGTTAGGGCAGCAGTGTTGACAGATTATGCTGTTAGCAGAATACTGTATGTCTTGAGAGACAAAGGGGGACATTTTAAAACCAATGCTTTAATCACTTAAACCCTCTAGTCTTAGAGAACCAGACTTTAGTTAACTTACAACTATACTTTACAAAAATAGCAGATCTACGTTGTAGATCTACTATTTCTGGCCAATGTTTTCCCCAGAATAATGAGAATAGTCATGCTGGGGTTCAATTGGTTACTAAACACCAGCAGCTGACGTAATGTAATTGTACCCGCCAGGTGTCCGAGAGCCTGCAGGTACGCATCATAGCGGGCCGTCCCATCCACTGCCAGGTCCCGGGCATCGACCACCACCTGATGAGCCGGGCGGCGGTGCGCGCCACCCTGGAGGCGGCCAAGGCCATCGCCCTGTCCCACCTGGGGACCATGTTCATCGCTGAGACGGACGAGAGACGCATCAACCGCATCCAGCAGGTCACTCTGTCACTATTCCTCAAGCTACACACACACACACACACACACACACACACACACACACACACACACACACACACACACACACACACACACACACACACACACACACACACACACACACACACACACACACATTGCAAATATAATCTCAGTGCAAACCAGTTGAAAGGAGGATTTTCAAACCTCTATAAATCGGAATCCAGGAGAGCTGTCCTTGGTGGATTTCTGCCATCCACATTTCGGATTTAATTTGTGCCTTTGTACCGCAATTTGTGCCGCAATTTGTGCAATTTGTGCCTTTGTACCCCCCGTCTTTTAAAGTGAACGCGTATGCTGGCACTGGGAACTGGGGTTTATGCTAACAGCTAGCGGTAGAGATAGAGTTAAATAACGTTTTATTCTTTAAAGGACCACTTGAGCCATTTTCAAGCAATCTTCATAACATGAAGATAGTGGGGACAATTACATTGTAATTGGTCCTCACTAATGCTCATTATAAGATGGGATGGTTTCGGTCTAGGCCAACCTCATGTCAGCGGCCAAAGCTCTCCAGTAGACCAGGGGAATTTGATGTGTGCCACATCAAATTCCAACATATTTTGATTATCCATGAATAAAACCTTTTTTCCTTCTTTTTAAATATTTTCTTTTCACATTATAATGATCATTAGACTATAACCCACCTATCTCCCAGACTCCCTCCCCAGTCAGAGTTCAGAGTTTTAGTGAATGTTGAATGTGCAGGATGTAATTTATGCATACAAATGTTAGGGACTTTATTTATTTGACTATACATGTATTTTAAATAGTTTATTTTAAACTAAAAATACTCTCTCACACACTTATGCCAGATCACCCTCCTTAGTGCCAATGTTGCCACTGGTTTCTACGGTTGCCTACCCCTGATAGACAGTTCACACACCTGTCGACCAGCAACATCATCGGTATAGGCTGGTTTGGTCATTAAAAAGAAAAAACTAAAAAGATCAACTATACTAATTTATAAACTCGGTTGGTTGGACTATTTTATTTTATTTAACCTTTATTTAACCAGTAAAAACACATTGAGACTGTGTCTCTTTTACAAAAAAACATTTTTATAGCTGTGATAGAAAGGTTTCCATCAGCATGATGCCTGTGTAGAGTTTACTGAGCATTGTTAAAGGTCATTATTGCACACCTACTGTAGTTACACAAGACCTGTTGACGTGACGTCGTTCACGACTGTTTTATTTTCTCTTTCGTAACCATTTCATAAAAAGACATGTTTTGTAACAGGGTTCTTGTGTGTGTGTGTGTGTGTGTGTGTGTGTGTGTGTGTGTGTGTGTGTGTGTGTGTGTGTGTGTGTGTGTGTGTGTGTGTGTGTGTGTGTGTGTGTGTGTGTGTGTGTGTGTGTGTGTGTGTGTGTGTGTGTGTGTGTGTGTGTGTGTGTGTGTGTGTGTGTGTGTGTGTGTCACACTGCAGGTGTCCACCAACGGGGAGATATCTGTAATATCTGGAGCCCCCACTGACTGTGACTGTAAGATAGACCCCAACTGTGACTGCTTCTCCGGTGAGTTGTCACTCTCGCTCTCTCTCTCTCTCTCACACGCACTCGCACACTACATTCAAATACTTGAATTAAAGTGTGTGCGTGCGTGTGTATATAGAATGTGTGTTTATGGGTTTTTATGCTTTGTTGTGTAAATGTGTATGTGTATCATGTGTCTTAGCACACGCAATTTGATACAATATATTATGTAGTGCAGACTAACCCAAACCATTGAAAATAGCAGATCTACAAGCTCACAACGTGTTTACTTCTTAACAATTTGGGTGCCGGGGAATCTTTTCAGAATAAAGGCGCTAGAGTGCCAAGCAGATGAGGGAGATCTTACTCTGAAAACCCCCGCCTTTCATTTCCCCCCAAAACCGGGAGGTAAAATCTTCCTTTACCACATTACCGTCGTAAAACTGATCTTTCTTAACCAGGAGGTGAATGGTTGCGCGTGCGGCAAAACAGGTCCGGGACGGACGAGCAAGGCGGTGCCTAGCAACGGCCGCTGTCAAAAAAAAATGTTTTAGCGATCCCGTTTTACATAGATAAAAAAAGACCTTAAAGGAGAATTCCATGCTAGAAGGCTTTCTTACCTTTCGTTGCAGTTGTTAGGTCCACACCAAAGTGGTCAAGGTGTCATTTTGTGCAAAAACACATTATTGGCTATTTCCCCTACCCCACCGTAAGCCCTGAATGGGGTGCTGGGTTTTAGTGTTAATTTGCTTATTTCCATCGCTCGAAAATCTATTTTTTGGTATAAATCCTCTCTTCATAATGTCAACAGTATGTGTAGCATGACACTTTACTGCATAGTAACCCCGTTGCTGTGTTCCAGCCGTAAAGCGTGAAGTCTTGTCTATCGTGAGATCTCGCGATACTTTGTGAGCTCCATCCACTTGCATGGAGATGTGTCCACATGTCCCAGGCACCACGCGCTTTTATTTGGTAGGACGTGTGTGGATGTCCTAGGCATCATAAGATTTTTATTTTATTTATTCATGAAATTAATTTGAAGAAAATCATTGAATTTGTTTTTAATTCATGAAATGTTTTGATTTTTTTGAATGTTTTAGCTTGTTTTATATATAATATTAATTCAAAACAAAATATAGGAAACAAAAAATAAAGGGACCCATACAAATTAGTCCGTGGCGAACCCACATGGTTTGGGAACCACTAGTCGGTGTCCCCCTTCAATCCTCTCTCAGCTAAGGGGTCCTTAGTGGGTGTCCCTGCTTCAACCCTCTCTCAGCTAAGGGGTCCTTAGTGGGTGTCCCTGCTTCAACCCTCTTTCAGCTAAGGGGTCCTTAGTGGGTGTCCCTGCTTCAACCCTCTCTCAGCTAAGGGGTCCTTAGTGGGTGTCCCTGCTTCAAACCTCTTTCAGCTAAGGGGTCCTTAGTGGGTGTCCCTGCTTCAACCCTCTTTCAGCTAAGGGGTCCTTAGTGGGTGTCCCTGCTTCAACCCTCTCTCAGCTAAGGGGTCCTTAGTGGGTGTCCCTGCTTCAACTCTCTTTCAGCTAAGGGGTCCTTAGTGGGTGTCCCTGCTTCAACCCTCTTTCAGCTAAGGGGTCCTTAGTGGGTGTCCCTGCTTCAACCCTCTCTCAGCTAAGGGGTCCTTAGTGGGTATCCCTGCTTCAACCCTCTCTCAGCTAAGGGGTCCTTAGTGGGTGTCCCTGCTTCAACCCTCTTTCAGCTAAGGGGTCCTTAGTGGGTGTCCCTGCTTCAACCCTCTCTCAGCTAAGGGGTCCTTAGTGGGTATCCCTGCTTCAACCCTCTCTCAGCTAAGGGGTCCTTAGTGGGTGTCCCTGCTTCAACCCTCTCTCAGCTAAGGGGTCGTTTAAGACCCTGCTCTAACCTAAGAATGGTCTTTTAACCGCTCGCCCAATCACAGAGAGGCGACCTGAGATGGAATGGAACGGATGAAAGAGACGTTCCGAGCAGATGTTCTTTTGACAGGTCGACTACAGCCGCAGCTCTTATTGTAAATCTCCTAGGATGGGATTCTATCACTTAATTCCAGTCATAAAAATCTGTCCCCCTTTCTATTTGGAGACGGAGGGAAGTGTCTGCCACACACGGCACGGGCCAGTGGACTGTAACCATTCCTATTTGTCGGGGCGAACATTGCATATTTCCCATCGTGTCATGCTGTTAACAGATGATTACTCTCTTCATACGGCTCTACGCTTCGCCATAAACATGCATGCCACTCACACTGCGGCTGCTGCACACATGAACATATACATCAGGGCCTTTCACACGCTCTCATTGGACACACACCCGCTATGCACGCACACAAATGGATACACACTATGCACGCACACAAATGGATACACACTATGCACGCACACAAATGGACACACACCAAATATGCATCCACACACGCATCCACACACACACACACACACACACACACACACACACACACACACACACACATGAATGTGCATGGTGTCAGAAGATAAACAGCCCCCCCTGCGTTCAGCCATCAGAGGGTCACGACCCACTGCTGACAGGATCTGAAGGGCCTCGCCCACCTATTAGCCTTACGGACCACCGCAGCCATCTGTATACAGTCACGCACGCACACACACACACACACACACACACACACACACACACACACATACACACGCATATGCAAACGCACATGCACACACACACACACACACACGCGCGCGCGCGCGCACACACACACACACACACACACACACACACACACACACACACACACACACACACACACACACACACACACACACACACACACACACACACACACACACACACACACACACCCCATCTGATACGGCTATAAGGTCTCTCTTTTAAGGCGATCACATTCCCTCTACAGGGGAGCAGTGCTATCCCAACTGGCCACAGTTCTGAGCAACGCAGATAAAGAAAAAGTCCTGCAACAACATTTTATTATGTTTTTTAGTGTATTTATGTGTGTGGTGTTGGTATTTGTGCTGAATCTGTCCAGGAAACTGATGAAACCGCTAATCAGGCTTTTTATCAAATTGCTGTTTGACATTTAGGAATGTAGTAGTTTACAATAGAATAGATTTAGAATAGACTTTGTTTGACATTTAGGAATGTAGTAGTTTACAAGAGAATAGATTTAGAATAGAATGTAGTAGTTTACAATAGATTTAGAATAGAATGTGGTAGTTTACAATAGAATAGATGTAGAATAGAATGTAGTAGTTTACAATAGAATAGATTTAGAATGGAATGTAGTAGTTTACAATATAATAGATTTATAATGTAGTAGTTTACAATAGAATAGATTTAGAATGTAGTAGTTTATAATATAATAGATTTAGAATGTAGTAGTTTACAATATAATAGATTTAGAATGTAGTAGTTTACAATAGAATAGATTTAGAATGTAGTAGTTTACAATATAATAGATTTAGAATGTAGTAGTTTACAATAGAATAGATTTAGAATGTAGTAGTTTACAATAGAATAGATTTAGAATGTAGTAGTGTACAATATAATAGATTTAGAATGTAGTAGTTTACAATAGAATAGATTTAGAATGTAGTAGTTTACAATAGAATAGATTTAGAATGTAGTAGTTTAAAATAGAATAGATTTAGAATGTAGTAGTGTACAATAGAATAGATTTAGAATGTAGTAGTTTACAGTAGAATAGATTTAGAATGTAGTAGTTTAAAATAGAATAGATTTAGAATGTAGTAGTTTACAATAGAATAGATTTAGAATGTAGTAGTGTACAATAGAATAGATTTAGAATGTAGTAGTTTACGGGTGCAGTACGTTGTTCAGACTAGTCATTGGTCCGACAAATGACAACCCACCTCATCTCCTAACCTAACCATAACCACAAGCACGGGAGCAGACGCTAGTCGGACTAATGCCCTGTCTAAATTACATGCGGTACCCGTCGTTTACAATAGAATAGATTTAGAATAGACTTTGTTTGCCATTTGCACAAATGTGCAGGACATCTTGGAGCTCAGCTCCCAGGGTCAGCATTTAAAAAAAGACAGAAAATACAGACAGACAGAAAGAACATCCAATAGTCTAACCATTATAAAGCCCTAGCCTTCCAAACTAATAGCCAATTACAAGCTCACAACGTGTCGGGTTGCTATTTCCACCAAATGTTTGCCTATTTTTTATGAATGTTTGCCAATTCTTCTGAATGTTGGCCTATATGATGATGACATGCTAAGAATAGGGACGCTAGGCTTCAATGTGGTTAAATAACATTTACATTCTCCCAAAAAGCCCAAAACATTCCTCTAATGCCACAGCCTGTCTGTGAGCGCATCTCACTTCATTGGCAGTGGCCGCTGGGAAGCTGGGCGTGATGTTTAAGGCCAAATATAATACTGAATGTACTGTATGATTCTCAATGAGAATACGGAACACCAACCAATCTTGTCAAAGGATGAATCCATTATCAAAGAAGTAGCTGATTTTAAATACAGTACCCGGGGTCCTGTATGGCAGACAGTACGAAGGACTTTCTCATCAGAACGGGTCAAGACTGGACAGCCTGTAACAAGCTATAAAAATGCTACGTAGCTGTCAGGAGTCCCGAGAGCTACCTAGATATCTCTTTTTAGAGCCTGTGTTGAAAGCATCCCAGCTACTGTACGCTTCTGAAACATGGACAGCGAAGGGGGAACTTGAGAAGTGTCTGGATGGCACAAGGCTGCTCTATGAGTGCAGAATATGTCCTGGAAATGGCCGCTCAACTAAAGGAGATGTACAGTACAGTACAGTATGGAGACATACTGTACCACTACACTACTGTGGCCCAAAGATGTGCTGCTTTTGCTGGACATTTCTACAGAGATTATACCCAGATCATCTCTGTCTTCTGCTGACTTCCATGTTCCACTAGAGGAAGAAGCTCATTTATTGACATATTGTTGCTGTCTGTAGAAACCTTGTACGGTAGGTTCAAAACACAACCTGCGTTCCAATAGATCCAATGTAGTTATTATTAGTCACAAGACACACAAGACAGATTTTACCACTTGCTGTGGTTAAATCGTCCCTATAGACCAATTATTTGTTTACAAACATTGAGACTGCACGCGCAGGTTGCAATAAATTCCCAACAGATCCGGGCCTGTTGTTTTGGGCAGCACTGGTTTCGGTTCACTCAACGTCCTCCTGTGTGTTCTGATGGGTTAGGCTCCCTAGTGAGATATACGGTATATACAGTACATCGTTGTGCAGCGGTTTTGCATCGTCTAATTATGCTCATTTTATGAGCGGTCAAGGTCTTATTTCTTTTGAAGGCAGCATGCATGAAGGCATGCATGCATGCAGTGAAACATTGTCTGATAATGAAGGCATCTATTTTGTGAATGTTATTATAGGTGAAAATCTTTGGGACATCTCATAGTAATGTTAATGTTTTTATAATGCCATAAACTTAACGTAATAATAATAATAATAATCATGCTTTAACCAATTATTAACTTACATTGTGTGCGTGTATATCTGCTATAGTTGCTATTTTGGAAAGGTTTGGCCATTTTTGGACATGCCTTTAATGGGCATACCAGGTTGTTTAAGGACACTATTCCAGGAAATAAAATCTTAGGTCTTACAACATTTTGATCACCCCTTCTAGTACAGTATAAATGTGTGTTTCTAACTGCGTGCGTGCGTGCGTGCGTGCGTGTGCCTGCATGCATGCTTTAACTTTTGAAGAGACATCTTTTTTTCCCCCCAGCGTTTGATTTATCACCTTACCACGATTCATGTCCCCGCTATCCATCATCCAGGGGACGGAGGCTATGCCCGCGACGCTCGTCTCAAAGCGCCCTCCTCTCTGGCCGTGGCCCCCAACGGAACGCTGTACATCGCCGACCTGGGGAACATCCGCATCAGAGCCGTGAGCCCCAACCAGCCCCAGGCCAGTCCCCCTGGCAGCCTGGTGGAGATCAGCTCTCCCCTGGACCAGGAGCTCTACCTCTTCAGCCAGGTAGAAACACACTGATTCTTTTAGTTTTTACCCCTTTTTTTCTCAATAGAGGCGTATATCTTCTGTTGACTTTTCAAAATATATCACCATAAAAAAACATAAAATGATCTGACACATGTAGTCAGTTTTAACAGAACAGAACATACACCTAGACATCAATAAAACAAGAATTGATGACATCAATTAATTACCAGCTGCTGCCTTATATCCCATGGCTGAGAGGTCGGCTAGAGGCAAAATGTGTGTGGTTGCCTAGAGACGAGGCAGCTAATCAGGACGATAGGTTGTCAGTACAGCCAATGAGAAACATAGGTCTCAACTACAGCAAGTGGGCTAGAGAACATTGACCAGCTGTGCTTACACAGCAGCTGGTAAAGAGCACCAATCACAAACATCAAAAACGGACCAATCCACACAAGACAGTTACAACAGTACACTGCTGCACATAATTAGCATGGGATTCCACTGCTGCATAGAACTTGCCATGATTAAAGCAAACAATAATGTCGGTGGCTCAGGGGTTGCTGGTTGCAAGGTTGCCAGTTTGAACCCGGGCTCCCCCAGAGTTATCAACCACCTACACTCTGTGGTGGTAGAAGTACTCACTTTAATTTGACCACTTGAACCGTAGCATTCCCTAGTCTGGGGTGAACATTCAGCTAAATGATCCCATCAGCGATCAACATGCTCAGAAGGCATTGCATGGTGACACGTTGTGATCGTGTACATCGCCACAGCCTAATGTAGAGCCCTGGGGGAATCCGCTCAACGTGTATCCCTTCTTGTCACCTCTGTTGAATAGATGGCAGTTTACTAGGCAGATGTACAGTACTAGAAGCTTTGTTGAATAGACAGTGGTGTAATGGTACCACGGAACGCATACGCACATGCACGCACGTGCGCACGCGCCTACATGTGTGCATCGCGGCATGCGCACAGAACAGCTGATATAGCCTAAGCCTATATTTTTTATAGAGTATGAGAGTTTTAGACACAAACACAAAAGTAGACTTAAAATAATCAGACAAACGTCTTTACTGCACTGCAGTAGCGAAACTAAAACGTTTGCTTTGGACGAAATTACGAATGAATCTGTTCTTTGATGGTGGAGGAGGCATTCTTGTTGCGTGCAGAACACCCTACTGGAGCCATACTGCTGTGCTGTGTTGCTTACCGTGTATGAGAACGCATGCTCAGGTAACAGTTAAAGCTGTTTGCCATTTGAGTTCGGCACAGTACTTGACACAAGGGAGGGACGTCTTGGATAGTCTGGTGGCGCGAGGTTAGGTGCGTCTTCTCTTGAATCTAGGGGGACGCGTTCTAGCGTGCACGCACGTGCACCGTTCCATTCCGTACCTGCACACGTGCACGTCAAAAAAGTTTGGTACCATGGCGTGGTACTGTGTTCTACGAGCATGACACCACTGTGAATGGATGGCAGTTTACGCTCGCACGCCTGGGGTTCGCTCACGTCTAACGCCACACACCCTCATTGTTTTCCCGTGAATATCGTGTGTCCGAGTGAAAGACACACACAAAGCGTACATTTTGAACGAAGGCAGACAGCGATATGGACAGTATTCCGTCTCTTGTTCTCATGTTTATTTGTATTTTAAATCCGATCACAAATGTTGAAATGTTGTTTAGACAGATGAGTTCATTGTTTACTAGGGGTGTGCTGAAATATGGATATTGCGATATATATCAATACTTCCTCCCGTGATTTTTCATGCCATAGCAGGGAATCATAGCTTCAAATTGACATTGGTTGTTCAAGTTAAATTGATGTGTTGCTGTTATTACCATAAGCAATATTGTTATAAAGAAAAGTTAAAATGACCAGTGAGCACCTGCAACTGCACTGTTTAATATTTCATGAGGACTTGGTTTCAATACATGAGCCCAGTATTAACTGACACAAAATGTGATTTATTCATTATGATTGGTTTTTATAGCTGCCTCCTTCCAATAAAAGCCCGGTATCAGAATCGGTTGAGACAAATCAGTTGAGACAAATAAAAGTTGAGGATTCATAATTGAGGATTTACGGTATAAATTCCTGAATTTTATTTTCAGTTGCAGATATCGTAATATATCGTTGATGAAATCTCTGGCAATATATTGAATATTGCAATAATCGCAATATATCGAATATCGTGATATTATCATTATCGAGGGCCTAATATCGCCACATATATCGTATCGTGAGGTACCCATATCGTCCCACTCTATTGTTTACCTGGTATCCTAGTTTCTTTGCGGTACTACATTGCTCTCTTCGGAACTCTACTTATGTGACTATGTACCCTGTTGTGTTTATGTTTACTCTGCTCATTTCAATTTCACACTTGTAAGTCGCTCTGGGTAAGAGCTTCTGCTAACTGCTTGAATTGTAAATTGTAAGTATAGGGATTGTAAGTTTAAGTGTTTAAATAAAAGTAGCAAGGGAGTGTTTCTTCTGGTTGGTGGAGGGAAGGTACTATTGCTTCACCCATCTGATGACAGTGCTCCGATGGCTTTGATAAGTGCACGGGGGATGGGGCGGGGGACTGTCAGGGACACGTATTGGCATACAAATATACTTAGACTAAATTCATTTTAAGTTATTGTATGTATTCATTATGCAGAATTTCACAATCATATTGTTTGATTGTAATTTGTGATGCAATCACTTCTATTTTGCAGCTGTTAAAGGTCGGGCTGATGTACTGATTACTTTATATTCTGCTCAGTAGCTTAACCTTTACATATTTATCAGTCAGTGCACCGTTTCTATACAGTATATAAGCTAATTTAATAAACTGCAAAGAAACTAAAGCTGTCAAATAACTGTAGTGCAGCATAATGTTGTCCTCTGAGATGTAGTGGAGTACACGTTTAAAGTATAAACAAATGGATATACTCAAGTAATGTAAAACTACCTCACAATTGCATTTAATAACCGTACTTGAGTACCTTTCCCCCATTGCACTCATTCAGAACACTCTTACAAAGAATGTTCTGGGCAGTGGCGTGCACAGATAGACACTAGGGGGTGCTAGAGCACCTGCCCTTTTCCCTCTGGACAGCAATGTGCCAATTGAATTTTATTTTTTTATTTTTTTTACAATGTACAGTACTGTACAGTATGTGGACCATGGTGACACTGATTCATTCTTGATAAAAAGCTTCTAATATATTATTTATGCCCCAAAATCTATAAATCTCACACTATTAAGGCAACCGGACGGTTCCACACGCTGCACAAGGTGCCCTTTTTTTTACCAATAGGCTTTTAGCTCTTTGCACTCTGCTTTGTAAATAACATTTCCACATTATGCAGTGTTGGCTACTGCTATGGAGTGGAATATTGTGCTGGAGGCTGGCCGGCATCATCTCTGTGGCATGTGTTTCATGATCGCGTATTGTTATCTTGCCGGGTTTAAATCTGCCACCGCAAAGCCGAAGGCACGTGTCTATTCTATTCCCGTACAAGGTCAAGAATAACCTCCCTGCCTTCACATCCATACAACATCATAACACCATCTATATGAATTAGCACTGGGGTATGAATGTTACCATGGAAACAGAGCTTACAGTACATAAGGCCAGGAAAAGCAACCGTGAGCGGTATATGGTGTTAACTTTATTTATAACTTTATGCATTTTACCGAGTGGCGTCGCAGGATTCAACATGGCACAGCACCTCTGTGTTCTGCATGTCGTCCTTATTGAATCAAACTTCTGAGTAATGAAAGATAGAGTGGAGCGGAGATGAGAGACGGAGGGGAGATCATTTAGAGGTGGAGAGATAGTATCCCTTGCCTTAATATTGCATTTTTCATATCGTTCCTTAAAATATATATCTATCATATTAAAATGGCAAGATATATCATCAGACCGTCGCTCCTGGGCAGAAACCTTGTGCCTCCATATTTCATCTGTTGTTGTTTTTTCATATATTAATGCCCAAACATAGACAAAAAATAAACAAACTCGCCAGCTTATATATTATTGCTTCATGACACATTGTAGATGGGCGCTTTTTTGCTATTTTTTTAAAAAGCTGGATTTTTTGGGGGGGAAGAAAACTAAATCAACAAAATAATTTTGAAAACTTGGAATGGGACATTGCAAAATGAGTACTTTTACTTTTAGTACTTTAAGTACATTTTGATGCCATTACTTTTGTACTTTCACTCAAGTACATTTTGAATTCAGGACGTCCGAACTTGTAATGGAGTATTTCTATATTGCAGTTTAGATTTTTAGTGACACGTGACTTAACTCATTTACCCCCATCTGGTGTCTGAAAAGTGTACTCCAGCAGCGCTGCCAGTCATTTCATACGGCGACACTCCGAGACCCAGGAAGTGAATTATCGCTATGTAACGGTTGCGATTGTTATTTAATTCACCCAAAGCATACGTTTTGTAACCGCCGATATATCGTTTAGAGAAATGAGGCGCAAATCAAACTTGTTTTGAGCCAAAAAGAAGATTCTAAAAACTAGAACCGTAGCTAAGAACCTAGTTGTGAACCCTAATCGATTGATATAAAAAAAGGCGTCAAAAGGCGATCTCGGGCGCCGAGTGAGTTTTAATTGTCTTCCTGTCCGTGTGCCCATGCAGAACGGCTCCCACCTCCACACCAAGCACCTGATCACGGGTCACATCCTGTACAACTTCTCCTACGGCTCAGACGGCCAGCTGTCGGGGGTGACGTCCCGGGACGGGCGGGGCCTGCAGGTGAGGAGGGACGCCCACAGCGTGCCCCTGTGGCTGGCACTGCCCGGCGGACAGGTGTACTGGCTGTCGCTAAGCAACAGCGGGACGCTGCGCAAGGTGTCGGCGCAGGGTCACGACTTGGCCCACCTCACCTACCACGGCAACAGCGGTCTCCTGGCGACCAAGAGCGACGAGAACAGCTGGACCACCGTCTACGAGTGAGTTTGGTTTGTCTTTGTGGGGAGTTATACTCATCATACACTTTGTGTGTTTTGTTATGCTTCAGTCTGTACTTACATGTCGTTCTGTCTTTCTTTGCTCCTGTGTGTGTGTGTGCGTGTGCGTGTGCGTGTGCGTGTGCGTGTGCGTGCGTGCGTGTACACACACCGGAGCAAAGAAAGACAATTCGCTTATTTCCATCGCTCAAAATTATAATTTTTTTGTATATATCCTCTCTTCATAATGTAAATAATATCCAAAGCGGCACACTTTACTACTTATTTTGATGCAAATAAGCGAATTAGCACAACACCCCATAGCCCCATTCAATTCCCATTCAATGCAATTCATTGAGGGCTTATGGTAGGGGAAATAGCCAATAAGGAGTTTTTGCACAAAAAAACACCTGGACCTCTTTGGTGGGGACGTAACAACTAAGAAAGGTAAGAAAGCCTTCTAGAATGGAATTCTCCTTTAACTCTCTCTCTCTCTCTCTCTCTCTCTCTCTCTGTGTGTGTGTGTGTGTGTGTGTGTGTGTGTGTGTGTGTGTGTGTGTGTGTGTGTGTGTGTGTGTGTGTGTGTGTGTGTGTGTGTGTGTGTGTGTGTGTGTGTGTGTGTGTGTGTGTGTGTGTGTGTGCGTACGAGTGTGTGTGCACGCTTGTGTGCGCGGCGCGGGTGCGTGTGTGTGCGTGCATGTGTCTTTGCAGATGGATGTGACTGAAACATGGTGTGAGTTGTGTGAGTGCCATCTGGTGGCGAAATGTATGTGGGCATCACATGTAGCTGGAGGCAGAGACCATCTTCACTCTATCATTACTCTGCTGACAGATTAGCCCAGGCACTTCCCTGCTACTACTATTTACACACACACACACGCACGCAAGCACCGCACACACGCACCGGCCTGGATTATTCAGCGCTGGCAGCCCGGTCTCTGTCTCAAATTCCACAGCTGGATAATTACGTGTATAAATCACCTGTGACACTTCCTCTGTGCCACCATGAGAAAGAGAACCAAAGATAGTGTCCTTGTTTGTGTGCGTGTGCGTGTGTTTGTGTGTGTGTGTGTGTGTGTGTGTGTGCGCGTGCCCGGGCCTGTGCGTGTGTGTGTGTGTGTGTGTGCATTCAAGCACACATACGATTAAGTTGACAGTAACAATGTACATTTAAGTTTTTAAAAAGTGTAAGCTGTACTTTACTTTATACATTTCAAAGAGAAATATTGTAGGCAATTTTTTTTACTCCACTAAATTTCTAGGAAGGGAAAAAGTACATTATTAATGACTGTTGTAGGGTTGGGACTCGTTAGGATTTTAGCGGTTCTGGGTCCTTACCGGGTCCCTCTTAATGAGTCCGGCTCTTAACAGTTCTCTTAACCGCGGTTCCTATATATTATTATTTTTGCGGCCTGGTGACCACCAGTGGTAAATAGCTTGCGTGGGCCCGGAATTGGGTAGATTACTACTGCTTCCGTTTTCACCACTCGTTGGAGGCTCGCAGACCTCCATTGTAAGAAAAGGCTAATGTTAGCATTAGCTCACGCTAGCTATCTTTCTCGAGAAACGTTTATATTTCGATCGCGATGCCGTGACAAATCTGAAATCAGATTTAAACCGCGAATGTCTGATCAGCACAACGGACAGCGGCATAGTTTTTCAAGTAAAAAGCCATAGAAGATCCTTATTATAACAGTAGTCTATGCATGCGTGAGCACGTTGCGTGCGTGCAGGGGAGAGCTAGGCGTTACCTAGCAACCGGCTCAGGGCAAAAAGTTGTTTTTTAGCGGTAGCCATTTCAGATCCATATAAAGCGATATAATACGTATACTGTATACGTCAATCGCAGACAACAGATGGCTATTAAACACGTATATATGTCAATAGCAAACAATGTGTTAAAAGTCCTTAACCCATTTAGGCCTGACGTCAACATTTAAAAAATGTCTTCTAAATCATGAAAATTTTCTGAAAAACCTCATGTTTCTATATCAGTGGTTCTCAATATTTCATGTCAAGGACCCCAAAAATGATATGTAATTGGCCGCCGACCCACATCTGAAAATATGTTATTCCAGGAACCCCTCAGAAGCAAAGATTTGAGTTAAAAATGTTCGCTCTGAAAGAATATATATTCAAAGATTTGTTTCACGAATTTTCAAAAATAGCTTGTAGATCTGCTATTTTTCAATAGCTAAAGTATAACATAATGCTTAAAACACCAAAAGGGGTTCCCGCCCAAAATGGGTTAAAATATGTCAATAGCAGACAATGTGTTAAAAGTCCTTAAATTGTCACTTCACTGTCATCTGGGGACCCCCAATCATATGGGGAGCCCCATGGGGGGGCCCTGACCCACAGGTTAAGAACCACTGGTCAGCCGCCTATACTCTCTGTCCTGCAGGTACAACAGCGAGGGTCACGTGACCAACGTCACCCTCCCTACCGGCGAGGTGAGCGGCTTCCACGGCAACTTGGAGCGCTGGTCTCGGGTGGAGGTGGACGCGCCCGGCCGCCACACCTTCGTCACCAGCACCAACCTGTCTGCCAGCGACACCATCTACACCTTCAAACAGGGTAGGTGTCTGCCAGTCAGTCAGTATAGTCTCGTGTAGCCAGACAACTATTCCACAATCTCCGAATGCTATATAGAGTCTGGAACTACACCTGCCATTTCCGTTCACGAAAATATATTTTCAAATATATTTACATTTTATTTTTGTATTTCCTTTTCTGCTAAGCAACAAGCTATATATGCTTATGTGATTTATATTTATATTAGGATACAGTTGCGTGACTGCAAAGACTGTAAAGACGAAACGAAGTGGGGAGGAGTCTGCACTTCCGCTTTATATTTTACTCATGATAGATCTTCTGTTGCTCCAGACCAGGGGTAACCAACCAGGGGTTTGCGAGCTACCAGTAGCTCGCACGAGCCATTCAAGTAGATCCCGGAGTAAGCGGGTGTCAGACTGACAGGCAGCCAGCCATCTCTACCAATACACAGAACAAATTAAATAGCTTGCAGTGATGGCCCCAGACATGTGTATTGGGCCATCAACTGCGTTTGTTCTATTGTTTGACCGCTATCTCCGGTAACCCCCGTGTTGTGATGCACAACTTGTGCATAATAGTCATACATATCAGAACAGAACAGTATAAAAACCCACAGAGCTAAACAGCCTCTCACTCACTACTATACCTAGACAGGCAAGCAGTATACTCTACTCTGACTATGGAGGGTCCGGCGGAAAAAAATCATAATCAATAATGATTTCCACCAGGAATGGGAGCATGCATCCCTCCGACAGCGCAAGAAACCATTTACGAACGGGGACAATGGGACATGGTTAAAGAATTGCTGAATGTCACGGCAGACTGCTTGTTTTCTAACCTTAAAAAACGTATTCAAAGATGTGAATACTTTTCACTTCAGTTTGACGAGTCTTGCCCTTATTCCATTGAAAAAAAGGACAAAACTTCGGATGAAATGGAGATTTCTGAACTAGTAAATGACTACCAACTGCAGGGCAGAGCTAGAGACCAGGACTTTAGGTCAATTGTGAGCAGAGACAAGTATCCCCTGATTGTGTCGTGTGCACTCAAGCTGCATGCCTACTTTGGCTCCACTTACTTATGTGAAATGGCCTTTTTACAAATGAAAATAATAACATTATTAGAACTCGTATGACTGACTATCTGACTCACATCTTAATGACACCCTCATACTGGCAATCACTAACTATGAACCAGATTTCAAAACACTTGCAGATAATGTGCAGTCAACAGCAGTCTCATTAAAGGTGGGCTGACCCTGAGAGTATTGTATCTGTCACCATATCTGTTCAAATATATGGTCATGTATGCATTTGTCATTTGAACATCTGTAAATGTGAATATTCATCGAACTGAGAAACTAAATATTGTGCTGTATAAGCAATTCATTTCATGTCCTTTTTGTTTTGTTTTATTAAAAAGAAAATAACAAATATGTTTATTGTATAAATTATGTATATTTCTAATACATTTGTCTTAATATTTAGGCATTCATTATATAACTATCAGAATTTATTCTTAAACTATAGTCTTTGTCTGGATGTGTGCACATGCATTGAGCCTGTCAGAAATCGCAAAAAACAAGTGCTTTTTTTAAACATATTTTAGTGGTAGATCATGGCTTACAATTGGGAATAAAATGGGCTCTTGGGCTTGAAAAGGTTGGTTACCACTGCTCCAGACTGTATGACGGAAGCATTTGAAAATTCACAGTCACAGGCAGGCAGGGACACACATACGGTAGCTACGCAATGGAGTGGCTGCACCACTCAAAACCCTACAGTAATAACCTATAGAATAGTGTCAGTGGCTCTCCACCACCAGGGATCACTCTCAGAGTTAAATCAAATGAAAGGGACACTTTTCTGGACAGTATTTTGAGCCTAAAATCCATTGTTCTGATAGATATTTAGACTATGGAGATAAGGGGTTTCTGCCCGACAGCAACGAACAGGCTTTAGGTTCAGAATGGTCAAAGTCTCCCTTTAACATGGAGGGTGTTCCAGTGCAGTAGGACTGGCCCCATGCATCATCATCAGCCATGCATCATCTGGCTCACCTCCACGACCACCCAACTCTCCTCCACTACTCTGCCCCGGGGGGCTGGCTATGACTCATCCCAGGATGACAACCTCTGTGTGTGCGCCCACACACGCGTGCACGCGTGCGTGGGCTCCTACTTTGAATGGAAAACCCATAGTCAACATACTACTCAGATGGGTATAGATGGGAAGGTCAGACAGTAAGAAGGGTAAAACGATGCTAAAACATTGATGGTCCGGCCCACTGCGGTATATAGTGCAGGTAAACTGTAGTGGTCAGGTCAGATATGGACTCAGGCACTCTCTAAATGCTTCTCGCTCAATACTGATGGCTCCCATGGTTTCATCGCTGAAACGAGGTGGAAAGTTGGAGAGTTAGGAAGAAAAATAAGCCTGCATTGCGGAACCAAAACAAATTCTTAGGGCAGTGTTATGATTGGTTTTGGGGCGTAGAATAGATTTGTTAGCAGCTGTTCTACCAACCACCTTGGACTTCGTCTGTCGGGTGGAAACCTCATATGTTTAAAAACTGTTCCTTTTCGGGATAAATAAAATAAAACAGCAGATCTACAAGCTCAAAACGCATCGCTCCGAGGCGCGCTTTGAGCTTGTGGATCTGCTATTTTTGGTACTTTTGTGTGACACTGTAGTATGATCAAGTTGGGCATTACGAAACAACACGAATATGGAGGTTTCTGCCTTTAGTTCCCAGATGTATCGTTAAGACAGAGATCTGCGATCATCTGGCAACACGAGACTGGGCTAGGCCAAAACTGTCAACTTGTTTTAGCACTTTAAAACAGGTTTACTTGTGTTATGTTACTGTTGCAGTAAGCCCCTCCAAATTATGAAACTAATATACTAACTATCTTTTCTAATGTTTGACCTACTAGAGAGTAGAGTCTAGGGACGGCACAAGGGGGGGGGGGGGGGGGGGGGAGAGGGGGCTTTAGCCCCCTCTGGTGGAGGCTTAGCCCCCCTAAGCCCCCCCCCCCCTCCAAACAAGCCAAATTGACTGACTTCTATGTAAACCAAGATTCATTAGCCCCCCCTCTAAATAGTCCTGGAGCCGTCGCTGAGTAGAAAGCTCTGAACACCAGCTGCAGCAAACTATTGGTCCTGTCAATGTGTGTAAGAAGCAGCATGGCCTCTAGGGGGAGCACTAGCGTGGCATTTAGACTCTTTAGTTTCATTCTTCATTGTATGACTGACTGACTGACTGACTGACTGACTGACTGACTGACTGACTGACTGACTGACTGACTGACTGACTGGTACTTTAGGTATATGTAGATATATACAGGCAGGCAGACACATGAGACTTGACAGATTGGACGAAATGGAAAACAACAAAACAAATGATCATTTTTTTGGAGGTTAGTGTTAAGAGAAGAATAATGGCAAAATGAGGACAGAGTGAAGAGTGGAGTGGAGAGGCTGCTTATGAGAATGGTTTGCTCATGTCATCTCCTTAATTGCTTTCTAGCGCTTGTCACCAGTCCATGACAGGGCTGCAGGGAGAGGAAAGCTGTTATAACTAACACGCACGCATACAGGAACACAAATATTTTAGGTGCAGTAAAGGTTACATTCACAAACTCATGGATGTCCTCGTGATACAACACATGTCCCTCAGCACTCCATGGGCACACACACACACACACACACACACACACACACACACACACACACACACACACACACACACACACACACACACACACACACACACACACACACACACACACACACACACAGAGACACAGGCGCCATTATGACAGAGCTGCAGGGAAGTACTTAGAATGAGCACCTATCCAGCTTGTCCTCCCACGCCCCACACCCACTGTAAATTCACGGCGGTCTGTGTCTTCGTTCCTCCGAGGCATCGGTGCCCACATCCACTCACAACAATGACCTTTTACACATTTCCCCATCTGCATGCTGCAATCCAATTTACTGCACACCTGACACTGATGAGCTTTTTTATGATGAAAATGTTTTTTAATGTAATTTTTCTTTTCTGTTTTTGTTTTTCGCTGTTGTCAGGCAGAAACCTCTTATCTCCATCTTCTTTTTTTTGTTCATCGTTTTTAGTAAATTTACGCCCTACTTTGTCATACTACAACTACACACAAGAGCATCAAAAGTAGCGGATCCTCAAGCTGGAAACGCGTCATGAAGCTTGGAGATCTTTTGCTGTTTTCAAAATTCAAAGTAACAGTTTTGGATGTACTGTATGACGTTTTGATGATAGATACATTTTTGTTCAGATAATGATAGAGAGAATGCAGATGAATAATAACAATAGGCGCATGTGCGTGCGTGCGTGCGTGCGTGCGTGCGTGCGTGCGTGCGTGCGTGCGTGCGTGCGTGCGTGCGTGCGTGCGTGCGTGCGTGTGTGTGTGTGTGTGCGCGTGCCATGTTTCCCTTGACACCTCAGTCAGAGCAGGAACAACACCTAGGTGTTTTGTGCATGCAGGCAACCGCCTTTTTGAGAAAAAAACAAAAACGAAACAACCCGCTGTGGCAAACTGTTGCAAGAGTGTGATAAGCTTGAGGGAGCTGCTGCTGCAGCACAGAATGGAATTTAACTCCCGAGAGTGTACAAAAATGTGACCAAATGGACCCGTAAATGTCCATTTGGGTGCAGTTAACAGTTACAGCAGTGCAACATGTTAAAAAGATACCAAATGGATGACGCACACAAAAAAGCCAGAGGCTTGTTTCCATTGTCGTCCATTAAACATGCAACTCACACAACTGGACAAAACAAAAGCGTTCATTAAAAATGACACCTGTGTGAACTGAGCGGTGCAGGCTGCTCAACAGCAGCAGCTGTTCGTACTTAAAAAACATTAACATATGGAAATAATACTTTGACTAAGACTCTGCTTTGTAGAAAAAACACACAGAGGCAAACAAACAGTGGCCTGTAAGTGAGCGTTTTGCTGCGCCGTATGCAGAGGTGTCAAACCGCCGCTCAGCGTTACCTATCATGAGCCACATCTAACGTCCTTGTTGTTTTGTTCTGTTTCTCACACATCTGTCGCTGTCATTGTGCGTGTGCGTGTGCGTGTGTGTGTGTGCGTGTGCGTGTGTGTGCGTGTGCGTGCGCGTGTGTGCGTGTGCGTGTGCGTGTGCGTGTGCGTGTGTGTGTGTGTGTGTGTGTGTGTATGTACATTTGCGTGTGGTGTATGTGATCATGTGCCTGACGCCACAGAGCACGCACAGAGTTCGTACCGGGTGAGCGCCGACGGCTCGTTCGCCGTGTCCCTGGCGAGCGGCATGGAGCTCTCGCTCAGCACAGAGCCCCTCCTCCCGGGAGCCGCCGGGGGCGGAGTCAGCCCCACGGCCAGCCGCTGCAACATCAGCCTGCCGGGAGACCACGCCCCCAGCCTGATCGAGTGGCGGCAGAGGAAGGAGCAGGCCAAGACCAACTACAGCACCTACGAACGCAGGCTGAGGGTAAAACCACCGTCACACTCTGTCACTTTACCCTGGGATTTCAACCCATGCAGGTCTCTTGTGCAAGAAGAGCTGATTTGCCTGCTTGCTCAGGGGAGAAATTGAATTTGTACCACTTGTCAACCAGTCGTGTCAAACCAGACAGAATCTAAATGTCCCAGTAGAAGAGCGTGCGTGCGTGCGTGCGTGCGTGCGTGCGTGCGTGCGTGCGTAAATAACATTATCATCAATTTACCCAAGTACAGCTCAAGGGGAATTAGGTTTTTGACCATTAATGTGAACATAGTTTTTCCTTCTTTTTTTGTCTGGGTAAAACTACTATCTCCACAAGTTGGAGTATGGTGGTTTGAGGATGCAACAATGGACTTTTCAGGAAAATAAAAAAATAAAAAAGGGGTTAAAATTTAAAAAGAAAAAAGATATAGTATAGTATATACCATATGCCGTATATACCTTATGTTACACGGCTAAAGTAAAACATCATGTTATTGTTAACACCCAGACAAAGACAGCATATGCTTCAGCTGAGCTGTGAATACCACTCAGCAGTGAGAACTACAGCGCCGTTTCACAACTTCAGAATATATATATATATATATATTATATATATACACATACAGTCTCGTATAAGAATTGTATTTATATTTACTGGCTATGCACGCATGATTATTTCCTATATGCAATAAACCACCATTATATCCCTTCTGAGCGCTCACTTCATAAGAGCACACACAATCGTGAAAACAGAGGCCCGGCCGCCACTGAGATTTACTCAACGGCTTGTGAGATATATTGGAATGATTAACTAGTGGACGTCATATGGGGTTAACCGACAGGTCAAATGACTTGGAACCTGTTGCCTGTACTTTCCCCACCCGTCCCCTCCTTTCTTCCCTGGCACACAAAGTAGGCTACAGCATGCAAACAGGATATTGCATGGGAGAGGTCAGGTCACACTGTGTATGTAACACATTAATGAATGGTCTTGTCTCCTCATTGTTTCGTAATAGAGCGATTCAGTGTTAATCTTATGAAGAAAAAAAAAACTGGGGTTGCGCCGAATGACTCATTCATTCATCTCTAAACTAATAAATTGTCTTCAAGTCTCTCTCGTGTTGCACGACATTTATTACACAGCAACAGAATGTTATTGATTGCCTCTGACTGACTCACTCCTCTCTCTCTCTCTCTCTCTCTCTCTCTCTCTCTCTAACTCTCTCTCTAACTCTCTCTCTCTCTCTGAATAATAACGTCGTGTTTCCCTGTGGGTTCAGGCCCACAACAGGAACCTGCTGTCCATTGACTTTGACCAGAACACTCGCGTGGGGAAGATCTACGACGACCACCGCAAGTTCACCCTGCACATCCAGTACGACCGGCTGGGCCGGCCTGTGGTCTGGTCCCCCGGCAGCAAGTACACGGAGGTCAACATCACCTACTCCTCCGGGGGCCTGCTGGCCGCCATCCACCGCGGGGAGTGGTCCGAGAGGCTGGAGTACGAGAACGAGAGGGTGGTCTCCCGAGCCTGGGTCAACGGCAAGATCTGGAGCTACACATATGTGGATCGGGTGAGTCCGCCCGCCCCTGCCCCTGTAACAGGGGTGAGTCCGCCCGCCCCTGCCCCTGTAACAGGGGGAACACTGCCCACCCCTGACCCCGTGGCATGGGGGGAAAACTGCCCACCCCTGCCCCTGTAATAGGGGGAAAACTGCCCACCCCTGACCCTGAAATAGGGGGAGAACTGCCCACCCCTGACCCCATGGCATGGGGGGCAAACTGCCCACCCCTGACCCTGTCACAGGGGGAAAACTGCCCACCCCTGACCCTGTAACAGGGGGAAAACTGCCCACCCCTGACCCTGTAACAGGGGGAAAACTGCCCACCCCTGACCCTGTAACAGGGGGAAAACTGCCCACCCCTGACCCTGTAACAGGGGGAAAACTGCCCACCCCTGACCCTGTAACAGGGGGAAAACTGCCCACCCCTGACCCTGTAACAGGGGGAAACTGCCCACCCCTGACCCTGTAACAGGGGGAAACTGCCCACCCCTGACCCTGTAACAGGGGGAAAACTGCCCACCCCTGACCCTGTAACAGGGGGAAAACTGCCCACCCCTGACCCTGTAACAGGGGGAAAACTGCCCACCCCTGACCCTGTAACAGGGGGAAAACTGCCCACCCCTGACCCTGTAACAGGGGGAAAACTGCCCACCCCTGACCCTGTAACAGGGGGGAAAACTGCCCACCCCTGACCCTGTAACAGGGGGAAAACTGCCCACCCCTGACCCTGTAACAGGGGGAAAACTGCCCACCCTTGACCCTGTAACAGGGGGAAAACTGCCCACCCCTGACCCTGTAACAGGGGGAAAACTGCCCACCCCTGACCCTGTAACAGGGGGAAAACTGCCCACCCCTGACCCTGTAACAGGGGGAGAACTGCCCACCCCTGACCCTGTAACAGGGGGAGAACTGCCCACCCCTGACCCTGTAACAGGGGGAAAACTGCCCACCCCTGACCCTGTAACAGGGGGAAAACTGGTTTTCAACCTTTTTCATGTCAAGGTCCATTATTTATTCGGCCCCTATCTTATTTCCCTCTACACCAATGGTTCTCAACATGGGGGCAGCGAGCCTCTACACCAATGGTTCTCAACATGGGGGCAGCGAGCCTCTACACCAATGGTTCTCAACATGGGGGCAGCGAGCCTCTACAGTACACCAATGGTTCTCAACATGGGGGCAGCGAGCCTCTACACCAATGGTTCTCAACATGGGGGCAGCGAGCGTATTGCAAGTGGGGCCCCAGAATAATTAGCAAAACACTAAGACTTTAATCATAACATACCGTATAACGTTATTGTTGAACAAAGTCAATTATAATTTCAGTCACAATTAACACAATCAATGTGTTGATAATTAAAATAAACATGCGCTGAAAATGCATATTGTAGGATTCAGAGGTCCCACCCATCTGACCACGTGTAAGTAAACTCTTTCATGATTTCCAAGTGATCCAGAAAAGGTTGAGAACCACCACTCTACAAATAGTCCTTCTGCAAGCTGTGTTGGTCCCAGATTAGGGAGTCAGGGACACTAGCTTTCATGTGGTTAAAGTTTAACCCATTCAGTACGGGAACCCATTTTGGTGTTTAAGCATTATGTTATACTTTAGCTATTGAAAAATAGCAGATCTACAAGCTCATAGCGCACCACCGAGTGGCGCGCTATGAACTTGTAGGTCTGCTATTTTTGAAAAATCGTAAAAATGCGGCACAAATCTTTGAATAGGTATATATTCTTTCAGAGCGAATGTTTTTTTTTATTTCGAAGTCAGGCCTAAATGGGTTAAATTAATAACCTACTGTCTACTGTAACCTGAAGCGTGGTATCATATCTCTAAAGCTAACGTCAGATGAAATATTCATCCGGGTGTATTTTTAGTGAGCGAGCTCATTCCTGGTCCAAGCCCAAATGAGAGTACTGGAGTGGAGAAGGAATTCATTTCGAAATTAATAAGGCTTATGAAATATTAATGTGTTAATATTGTACCTCTCGTTTCCTAATATTCAAATTAAAACCTATTTTTGCGTAACATTTTGATTGGAATAGAGCACATAAAACTCTTGAGACATATATGACATCATCATCATTTATTTAACTCACGACCATGATCACATGGTTTGGAGCACAGATTCATAAAAGTATACAATCAACAGTATACAATACATTACATGATATACATCGACATATCGGAAGGCTTTCCCTATTTGTACAGTGGAAGAACATTTTTCAGAAAAGCACCCAATTTATAGATTACTTTTAGTTTTTCAGATTTTAGTAATGCAATTAATTTAAACATAGAAGGGTGGGTAAAAAAATTAATTGGCAGGTATTTTTGCCTGAAATTCATAATGCTAGTATTCTTACATTCCAACAAAACATGGTACTCATCTCCAATTCTGGCTTCATTACATAGGTTACCAATGACTTTTGGAATTCTAGTGTTGTTTAGCCCAAAGTGGCAAATAGCCTGTCTATACTTACGGTTTTCACATATCAGGTATATTTCTAATTTGAACTCTTGTTTGTATTCAACATAGATGTCACATGATGTCATACTATTGAGTTCACTTTGCCATTTTTGTAAAAACTGGTCTTTCAACCTTAACACATTAACCTTTTTTTCAAAGAGAGCCATATTTCAAAATGTGAAAATACCTTTAGGGCCGACTGCATCTCCTGGCACCCGTACCTTCTGGCCACAACAAAAGTCACATACAAATGCAATTTTATTTATTTAACTACAGTCCAATATCAATAGTATTTTTGTTGTCAGTGTAGCCAAATGTCTCTCTACAAAACCTTTAATAAAATAAAAATGGCCTTTCTTTCACATTTTGAGAATGAAATAACTCAAGGGACAGGGAGGAATCCTTACAAATTCTCCGAAAGAAATAGCCTATCTGCCCCAGGTTAAACACAAAAATTGCAACAGCTGGTCATAAATAAGACCTTTTAGGAAGGAAGCTGCGGGCCATAATATAAAAAGTGTCCACGGGCTATGATTGGGCCCCGGGCCAGACTGTGGACATGACTGCATTAAGCTTTACGCGCTGTCAGTCAGAACATTGAAACCAAATGTGGCTAAATAATGGAAGTAGAGCTGAAACAACTCAATGGAAAACAGTTGGTTTGTTTCCTTTGTGTCCAGAATATGAGCTCCAGTGTTTCCTCAGCTGTGAAACAAAACTATAAGCCGAAAGCCTAGCAATATTTGCAGGGACAATTATTTTCTTAGCAATAATTCTATTCATTAAATTTGTCAACTAGAAAAATTGCCCTTCTGGGCACAGGGCTCCACCAGGAGGATAGGACTGTGTGAGATGATGATAGGACTTGTTGAAGAAATGCAGAGCCAGATCACTCATAGCATCTCTGAGGATAGAATTCTGGATGAGCAGGACATGTGCAGCATTTTGAACGAAACGGGCCACTCCTGAAAACTTTGGAAGCCAATGTTAGCCAATCAGTGTAGAATCTGAGAAATCCAACAGACTCGTCTTGATCACATGACTACAGAGATCATGTGTACCGATTTGTGTGAGATTTGGATGAAATCTGTGCGACTAACATAAGCAATGTGTTTTGCAGAAATCGGCCTCATGGTGGCGCTATAACCGGCAGATTTGGAGGGATGCAGGGACAATGCTTTTCCATGGCCTCTAGGGAGTGCGCATACATAAGTTGTATACAGATCGATGCAGTTATAGCTAAAACAGGAATTGGCCTGTTATAGCACCACCATGAGGCTGATTTGGAAAAGAATGAGTGGCATGTCGTCCTCGGCCTAGTGGAAATGTGCGTGTATAATTTCACGGAAATTGCACACTGTGTTTGTGATTTGTGGCATTTTGCTCGAAACGGACCAATCATGTGAGCTTTGGAAGCCAATCTTAGCCAATCAGGATGGAAGATGGGAAATGGTGCAGATCCGTGTTGATCACATGACTATGGAGATAGTGTATACCGAATTGTGTGATGTATGGATAAAATGTGTACGAGTAATCTACATAAATGTGTTTTGCCTAAATCGGCCTCATGGTGGCGCTATAACAGGCCGTTGAAGAATATTCGGGGCAGAGGTTCGTCGTTGGCATCCAGGGAGTGTGTGTGCAAAGTTTGGCATGGATCGGGCCAATCGGAGACAAAATCCAATCTTTGAGTGTACTTCCTGAGGAGTTCTGCCGTTATACAATGAATAGTGAGGAGTCATCAGGGGAATGTACCAAGGACAAAGTCACAGCAAAAACATGTTATTGTTATTGTAGTGTACAATCTGTCTGGACTGATGTGTCACAAAGCTTCATGTCTTCTTCGGTCTCAACAGCTCTGCTGCTGATCCAGAACATCATGGTTGGATTTATGACACTTCTTATGTACAGTATAGGTTGTATTTGTTCTAGGACTGTAAGCTACAGTTCTAACCGTGTGTGTGTGTGTGTGTGTGTGTGTGTGTGTGTGTGTGTGTGTGTGTGTGTGTGTGTGTGTGTGTGTGTGTGTGCGTGTGCGTGTGCGTGCGCCTGCGTGCGCTGAACTTCCAGTCCATCATGCTGCTGTTGCACAGCCAGAGACGCTACGTGTTTGAGTATGACCCGACGGACCGCCTGGTGGCCGTCACCATGCCCAGCATGGTGAGGCACACCCTGCAGTCCCTGCTGTCCATCGGCTACTACAGGAACATATACACCCCTCCAGACAACCAGGGGGCAGCCTTCGTCCAGGACTACAGCCTGGACGGACGGCTGTTCAGGACGCAGTACCTGGGAACCGGACGCAGTGTCATTTACAGGTCAGAGTTCATCCATACACCAATACATTTGCACACACGCACGCACGCACATGTTCGCTTGATTGCAAACATGATTATTGCAAACAATTATTATTATCTCGTATGTCTCATTCTTCTTTGGAGAGCAATGTGCGTCACACTTCTCCAGCACTTATTTTTGTCATCCGGATCACCATAGACATAGTACACTATACACGATAGCTTGTGGGCCTGCCATTGTAAGCAGTAATGCTACTTTCCTTGCATCCGACCTTTCTTCCAGTCCCATAGCTGCGATATACAGCTGGAATTGCTGCTTGAAGGCACGCCAGTTGCTGTCGACATTCCCAGTCAGCTTCAAACGCTCTGGTGTATCCAATATATCCATGTTGATTGTCACAATTTCTTCTTTGCGTTATAGTTGAGTTTTCACATCTGGTACCATGTTCTGTTTGTTGATTCAATGATGACCAAGTACTTTAACTCCAAGGCTTCTTTATTCAATCAAACAGGTATACAAATGTTTGTCCTTGACATGAAGTCTATCTGATCTGACTTCCTGTCTAGTGGATTTCACTACTGACACTACAGACACTGACACCTTGTAGTTAAAGATAATAGATAATGATCATGATTATCACATAGTTATAGTGAGTTATAGTTATAGTTATTTTCAAAAGGAAAAGTGCATGCATAAACTTTCCTTAATGATTATATCTGGTTTCAGTATTTATTTATGATGTCTTTTCTCTATTATTAAGGTTCAGTCAGATAACACACAAATAGATTTAACCAATATTTATTATAGATTGAGAATACAAGTGTGCATATAATATTTTATCTTGCTACATTTTTCTCCCTGCTCGGCACAATTAAACACCATCATTAAACATTAAGAGCAGGGAGATAGATATACAATAACAACCCCCCATGGGGAACATAAATAACAGAGCCCACCGGTGGTGCTGGGGTGGCGGTGGGAGCAAACATCACATAACAACAACCAGGAACCATATAAGGAAGGCAGGAAGAAGCATGCAGTCTAGTGCATACAGTAGATATAAAATTGGGCCAACGCCCAATGAGGCATCTATTCTTTTAATAGTATAGTTCGTTGGAGCCATATGTGTGCAAGAGGGGGCGGAAGTGCGCAGGAAGTGTGGAAGGCACGTTACGTCACGCTGTCACTCAAGTGATTACTGGCCAATCACAGCGCATCTTTTCCGGGACTTATCAGACCCGAAAATGCGCTCTGTACCGCACGCTCATGCTCATGCTTCCGCGGGGCTTCGCAAGGAATCTCAGGATAGTTTTGCCCTCCCTTGAGCACATACGCTTCAGAGCCGGAAAGGGCGTCTACGTTTATATGTCTATGGTAGTGAGCTTAAATACCCCATCCAATTGGTCAGCTGACTGCCACATCAGCGAATGACATGTGGGTCTTGCACACACTGAATACACCCACATAGTAATGCAGCATATTAACCCCTTGAGTATATGTATGTGCCCTTGAGCACAGCATGAAACCCCTTGAGTATATCTGACTGTATCATTTATTGTAGCGGTCATTTGTATTGGTGGTGGGGGGGGGGGGCGGGGCGGGGCCGGGGTCGCGAGACATGGCCAAAGCATTTTCGGGGGTCCCCAGCCAAAACGTTGAGAACCCCTGACATAGTTCACCCAAAAAAATAATTATTTTCTATCAATTACACACTGCATGAAGTCATGGATTTTCTTTTTTTTGTTTGTGAATATGGAGTTGAACATGTATTCCTCAGATTAGAAAAATCTTATTAACTGTTTATTTGAAAAATATATCTATGTATATCTATATATTCTATGTATATGATCTAGACTAGAGTTCTCAAATTCTGCCCGAACCTGACCCGACCCGAGGCAACCCAAAAATCTATGATATTCTGCCGGGCCGAGCCTCGAATACCATTTCAAAAAGAAAAATAATTATATTATTATAAAACGGTTTTCGGGGCCTAACATTAGTCGGGCGTGTGTCTGTGTGTGCGTGCGTATGCGTGCGCGCAGGTATACGGGTGCAGCGCGCCTCTCTGAGGTGGTGTATGACTCCACCCTGGTGACCTTCACATACGATGACTCGTCAGGCACCGTGAAGACCATCCACCTGACGCACAACGGCTTCATCAGCTCCATACGCTACAGACAGACGGGTACGTGCACACACACACACACACACACACACACACACACACACACACACACACACACACACACACACACACACACACACACACGTCGGGGGTTTTATTCACGCCATTGCACTGTGAAAATGTGACCTTGTTTTGAGAAATAATGATGTGACCTTTTTGTCACGTAGTGCCGTTCTGTGTGGGAAGTACTCATGATGACACACAGCTGTTTAACCACTGAAACCCTGTATGGTTGACCAGAGTTCCTCAGGGCTTCATACTATGTGCATGTTTCTTGCTTAGGCAACAAGGTCTTAGGTCTGTATCAACCGTGCAAATGCATGTAAATGCATTGTAAAGTATTCCAATACAGTACAGAAAATGCATCGTTGCTGTTGGGCAGAAACATCTCATCTCCATATCTTAACTTTTTGTGTTATTTCATAAATTAATTCCTTACTTGACCAATGACCATACTACACACACAGCGTCAAAAGCAGCAGATCCACAAGGTCGAAGACGCATTTTTTAAATTTGATTCCTGAAAAGCAACACACACACACACACACACACACACACACACACACACACACACACACACACACACACACACACACACACACACGTTCTGGACATAATGAGGTTTCTACCCGACAGAGACGACATGATACACCCGCAATAAACTATTACTCTTACATAGTAGGCTACTGTATGTCCTTCACTCTGTCACTATTGCTGTGCAGAGCAGTGGCATAATGACCCGGTCAGTGGTGGCTACACTTACACTGTTGACATTGCAAACATACTGCATGTGGTCCCGAATGACCACTGTACTGTCTGGATGTCTCCTAATAGAATGACCACTGTACTGTCTGGATGTCTCCTAATAGAATGACCACTGTACTGTCTGGATGTCTCCTAATAGAATGACCACTGTACTGTCTGGATGTCTCCTAATAGAATGACCACTGTACTGTCTGGATGTCTCCTAATAGAATGACCACTGTACTGTCTGGATGTCTCCTAATAGAATGACCACTGTACTGTCTGGATGTCTCCTAATAGAATGACCACTGTACTGTCTGGATGTCTCCTAATAGAATGACCACTGTACTGTCTGGATGTCTCCTAATAGAATGACCACTGTACTGTCTGGATGTCTCCTAATAGAATGACCACTGTACTGTCTGGATGTCTCCTAATAGAATGACCACTGTACTGTCTGGATGTCTCCTAATAGAATGACCACTGTACTGTCTGGATGTCTCCTAATAGAATGACCACTGTACTGTCTGGATGTCTCCTAATAGAATGACCACTGTACTGTCTGGATGTCTCCTAATAGAATGACCACTGTACTGTCTGGATGTCTCCTAATAGAATGACCACTGTACTGTCTGGATGTCTCCTAATAGAATGACCACTGTACTGTCTGGATGTCTCCTAATAGAATGACCACTGTACTGTCTGGATGTCTCCTAATAGAATGACCACTGTACTGTCTGGATGTCTCCTAATAGAATGACCACTGTACTGTCTGGATGTCTCCTAATAGAATGACCACTGTACTGTCTGGATGTCTCCTAATAGAATGACCACTGTACTGTCTGGATGTCTCCTAATAGAATGACACTAGGCAGACTTCACCTGGGCCACCAGCATGGGGTTGCCTTTGAATTTGAATTACGTAATGACATGTGTGAAGAAATTGACGTTTTGATGATTAAGTAAGTACTGAAATTGATATACAGTAGCACATCCCTTACAGATGCTCATCTCTGAATATTCTTACTATACGTATGCTGCCGTTGATCTCCTGAGATTGAGTTAAGGCAGTGATTGATGACATGATAAATAGCTGAGACACATATTTCATCTGAAACTTTGGTTGGTTGTCTTTGTCTTTGCCTTTGAGATACTACTGCAGGTCCAGACCCCTCATCCTCTAAGGGGCCGTCTAACTTTATGGGCTCTTTCTCTCCTTTGCACTTGTCCTCAATCTCTTATTCTTGCAAACACATTGGGTAAATGTGCAAAGTGGTTTAGCACACACATGCAGAAGAGATTCAGAATTATTGGAGCAATGTCAGCAAACACCAAAAGCTTACATTTTGTTTGACCCACATGATTTACTTAATTGTTTTGTTTGTCGTTTGTATGGAATTGTGTTACTGGTTTGCACACACACAAAATCAGCTTAACGTTTGGATATTTTGTGAAAGCAATGACTATGTGTTTTGCAAAAATTGTTGTGCTCATTTCGGTCATGGTCATGATTTTGTGGACCACACTTTCAAGTGACTTAGCGAGAAAATCGTCTAGTTTCAAATGGAAAAATCCTATATTGTTTGAAGTTATACTAAAAAGAATCCCACGCTGTTGTCATTTCCATAGAACTCAAAAGTTGCATATGTGAAAGTTTACTGCATGTTTCTGTGTTTCTTTGTTTTTGAGTGGTGCAACCACTCAAAAACCACAAGGAACAGCAATGTCCGTGTCAACCGTGTGTGTGTGTGTGTGTGTGACTATGAGCACCAGTACCAATGAGTACCAAAAGATTCTCAGAAACAGAGAGAGAGAGATAGTGCTGCACTGTTGCCTGCTAATGAGAGAGAGAGGGGGGGGGGGGATTTGCACCACTCAGTTCACACGGGTGTGATTTTTTGTGTGATTTTTTGTAGGCGACTAGGCGTGGTACCAGATTTACAGATTTAGAGATTTAGGTCACATTCTCACCTAATACTTCGGTAGACTTGATGCGAATGGGCGGAGAAGTTGGGATTCTTGCATATTTAATTTGTTGCGGTTTGCCTTCACACTGCGCTGTATAACCGCAGCAATTGGAAACGCAGCAGGGACCTTATCAATGTGTTCAATTCATAAACTATAGCCTACACAGTGAAATCTATGGTGTTAAAAGTATACTCAGTACGTGCATGTGTCGTGCCATCGGGGACTGGACCTCTCTCTCTCTCTCTCTCTCTCTCTCTCTCTCTCTCTCTCTCTCTCTCTCTCTGTGGAGTCCGCACGCACTGTTCCTTTGGGCATAGAGGCACATCGCTGAGCGTGCTCAGCGCACTGAGCACAGAGACAGACAAAGTCCCCACACAGTGACAGAACTCCATGTTTACGGCACGCACAGACAGACAGACAAAATATTCTGTAGGCTATACACTGCAGTGTTTTTATATGTTTCCTTAAGCAATTGATTAATGTACTCGTCCTCATTTCGACCAGGGCTTCGGTCTCCTCTTTCGACCATGTCTATCCACGGTAACGGGACATCTTTGCAATGCGTAAAATATGCCTTCTCCGTCTCCGACTGTGTTTATCCCCTCACCCGCCACATTGTTTGCTTCATTTCCTTTATTTGCTGCGGATTGCATTCACACCTGCACCAAACCGTAATCAAGTGCGATTGGAAGCGAAGCGAAACCCACGTTTTTGGTCGGAGTGGAGTGCGGTTCTTTGATGCGCATTAGGATTTGAATGAGGCTTCACACCTGCCAAACGAAGTGCACTTTCCGACAATGTGCAGCAGGATTTGTTTTAATCGCAGTAAAGCTTTCTGGTGTGAAGGTCACCTTAGAGACTTCTCTCCATTACCCGAGATTGTTTCTGTCTTTAGCAAATGTGTTTTTTATTGATTGATTGATTGAATACTTAATGTAAATATCATAAAGGTAGAGTAATCGAAACGATAACACAAAAACAACTGGGGTCTTATTTCCATTGTGGTCCTCAATGTATCAACATAGCATAGAACATAGTAGTAGCATATGAACACATTAATGCTACTACTAGACTGTATGGGCCCATCGACCACCGGCCTACTTGAGAACGATGCAACTTGTCATAGCACCCATTTTAACTCTCTGTCTGTGTCCCTTTTGTGCCCATACTGTATGTGGAGATCTCTGTATCTGTCTGTCTGTCTGTCTGCAGGGCTTAAAGTTCTCAGTCCTGGGGACTGATTTCAGTCCTGAGGATCTCATAGGGGTAATTTTTAGCCGTTTCGACCGAAAATCAACCGATAATTCCCAGTAGGTTACTTATTACGCCGATCTTATCTAGCCGATCGGCTCGTCTGGAGCCTACTGGCTGCGATTGGCGTTGATGACACGTTAACCGATCTTATCGGTCTATTCAGGTCTACTGGACATGCTGGGAGCCTACTGAAAATGACAAGCCTCCTCATACCCTCCCCTAAACTTAACCGCAAGCATGTCGCAGCGCGGTCCTAATATTAACGCATGTTCGCCAACCTTAATCCTGTCGTTTTTTTTCAGTCGGCAGGCATGCCCATACTCGTCGAAAACAATCGTACTGATCCGAACTGATAACTGCGGTCTTGTCCATTGATAACAGTCGAAGCGGGTGTCATTTCAGTCCTGAGGATCTCATGGGTTAAGTAATCAATTTGCAGGTGTGGGGTTGCCATGGCAATCAATTGGCTGAGGCAGAGGCTGGGAATTGCACAGGTGAGGGGCCTTAGGCTGATTAGGCCCACTGGCAGAGCCTGAGCAGAGCCTTTTGTGGTGGTTCTGGAGAACCGTGGGTCCGACTGACTCGATACCGGGCACTGCACTCCCTGTGGGGGTGTGGAACCGACGCGTGTGTCGAATGTGATGGGGCAAACGGTTCTCGAGTTAAGTGCATTACAACCGTACACACACACACACACACACACACACACACACACACACACACACACACACACACACACACACACATGCAGACACATAGAGACATGGCGCATTTATAGTAGGATGTCATTAACAAATTCAAACAACTTCAAATTCCGTTTGAAGGGAAATTCAAATCTACCTCCCCTTGTTTGTACACAGTGTATACAGCAGTGGATCTCTGCCTACCTCATTACTGAACTTACTAAATGCCTTAGTGGGGAAACACTCTGAGTGTTGAAAGTTGCTAATGTAATTCACTCTTGCAAGAACTGTGTTGCCCTTTATTTATTACTTAAAAATCACTCTACTAAAAGTTGTAAAAATTGGTATGCATTGACATTTGAAATTTCCTGTCAGAAACCATTTGTAATATCATTATACATTTCAAGAGGTTATCAATTTATGCGTATGCTGGGCTGAATACGAAATCCTCCTTCTGACCCTCGGAAGCCAGAAACAGAGGCTGCACTAGTGAAAAGTATAAAAGCGTGTCTATAAACGTGTATGGTAAATTCCACCATAATTCTAAGCAATTAAAGCAGGATTTGAATCCAGTTTCGCTAATAGAGCCTGCCTGCGTGCTCAGGGGATAAATTGAATCTTGGCCATCCGGTCAAAATCCTGTGTTTAGGTGAGACATGATCTTACACGATGTGTACAAAATGTCTCAATAGAAGAGCAGGGATACAAAATATAATTAAGTTAGGCTATATTGTATTAACATACCATACAGATTGGACAAAATTAAATTTTATTAATTTAGAAAAAGTTACATAGTGAGGCTTTAACAAAAAATGGAAAGCCGAAAATAATTGTATTTCACTTTGTGTCCGAAGCAACATTTCTAGTTTTTGTATAGTTATAGTTTTTTAATTGTCAAATCCAACTCGTTGTCTCCGCCAGGCCTAAGTCATGGCCGATACTATGTTTTGCACCCAGTCCGGGTGCAGATCGGCCTGTAATAGCGACACCAGGAGGCAGACTTTTGCAAAACTTAAAAAAAAATATTACTCCAACAGATTTCGTCCAAACATCGTGCAAATCGGTACACAGTATCTCTATAGTCATGTGATCAAAACGGATCTATCAGAATTTCCTATTTCATCCTGCACGCACACCCACTAGGCCAAGTATGTAGTGCCACCCTTTTCACATTGGCCTGTTACCAGCAGGCCGACTTTTGCAAAACACATGTTTTGATATCAATCGGTACACATTGTCTCTATATAGAGCAGTCCCGCCCCCTCGAGAGACCCGGAAAAAAATTCCCTGTTCATTTTCCTCATAGACATTTCAAAAGGTATTTATTTAAAGACGTTTACGCCACGGACAAAGCCAACTCTTGTCGTGACAAATCATGACAATATTTTGGGCCAAACAAAGAATTAGAAAGTCCAAAAAAACGGCAAAAACACTTCTTTTGTTGTTTTTCTTCTTTGTAATTATTTGTTTGGTCCAAAATATTGTGTTTGTTTTCACGATTTGTCACGACTCGAGTTGGCTTCGTACGACGCTTAAAAGGTCTTTAAATAAATACTTTTTGAAATGTCTATGGGAAAAATGCACTGGGAATTATTTCCTGGGCCTGGCGTCGTCATGAAAGGGGGCGGGACTGCGACGCTCTATAGTAATATGATCAAGACGGATCTATCAGATTTTTCCTATTCCATCCTGATTGGCAAATTTCAATAATTGCTGGCTCACAATATCCTACCTGACCTGGCATATAGTTATGTGCTCCGAGGAGCACTTTTTCTAGTTTTATTTCAGTTAACATTATTCTTCTTTAAAATATATATATTTTCATTTAACGATAACATTGATGCAAACAATGGTATATGTGTTGGAAAACCAGATAGAGGTTGTGTCTAGTAGGAAAGATACACACAGATACAGTGTGTACAGTAAAATCTATATCTATACTGTTTGCTCACTTTGATAGTTTAACTAAAACTGACACACACACACACACACACACCACACACACACACACACACACACGTCACACACACACACACACACACACACACACACACACACACACACACACACACACACACACACACACACACACACACACACACACACACACACACACACACACACGCGCGCACACACACGTTTTATGATTACATCAAGTAAGAAATATGGACAAACACAGAATATTGAAATTGAAGCATCACTGCCTTGCTTTGATAAGAATATACTATAAGGCTGCAGTCAGACTTTCTTTGCGAAGGAGTGCACTGTAGAGTCAGTGGTTTGGGTTAGAGTCAGCAGAGCAGTCAGTTAGATGTTACAATTACAGTTACAATGTTCAGGTATGAAGAGAGCTCAGCTTCGGAGGTTGTGGTCTACCACCAACGTCAATATGAGACCACCTCCCTCCCATGCATGCCCGTGTGTGTGTGTGTGTGTGTGTGTGTGTGTGTGTGTGTGTGTGTGTGTGTGTGTGTGTGTGTGTGTGTGTGTGTGTGTGTGTGTGTGTGTGTGTGTGTGTGTGTGTGTGTGTGTGTGTGTGTGTGTGTGTGCGCGTGCGCGTGTGTGTGTGTGTGTATGTGCGCGCATGTATGTGTGTGTGTGTGTATCGTGGTGGGAAGAATGCTCTCAGGCAAGTTCCGTTTTGCTCTCTTTTGTTCATTGTACCGCTGTTACACTGGCACTATTTCATGTACGTATATGACTGTGTGCCTATACTCACACATTTGCCCACACATTTCATACATAATTGATATCTGCTGCTAAGTGGTGTCTCGCACTATCACAAGAGACTGAGATACTCTCTGCCTTATGTTTTTTTATTTTTACTCACCTTATGCATATTTGATAGTGTTGCTTTGTTATTTGACACTTTATTTGTCTTATGGTTATCTATTTTGTAACTGCAATTGGTGGGAGCTTGTACAGAGGACAACTTCACCAATTATTTTACACCTTAAACTTATTTTACACCTTAAAATGTGGCATTAAACTTTAAGTTTAATTTCATTTCATTTGAGCAAATGAAATGCGATGTACGCGTCCGGGGTGGTTTACTAGGTTTTCATATAAGCGTTAGTCCGGTAAATGGATGACTGGTGACAAACAAGTCAGAATCTTCCACATCACCGCCATATAGATTCAGAAGATGAAAATAAATGTTGAAAATGTGTCATTCAGATTTAGCATGGTGTTTAGACATATGCTTACTTGCTACTGTATAGCTTCTTTAAAGCACCACATGGTTTTCTTTGCACTATACTCAAGTGATCGCTCACCCTGGTGTTTGTGGAGCGCTGGAATTACAATGGAAACAAGCCCCGGGGGCTTTTTGTGATTATAGCCTTTTTTTAGCTTAACTTTTGATTGTACTAAACATGCTAATAAAGTATTCAATCAGTCAATCAACCACTGGGAAGAGGAATGCCTCTTTAGAAATACATGGCAGGAAGGTGCTGACAGCACAAAATACGCTTGCAGTGGACTGTGGACACGAGACGTGTGACTTCTTTTTCCCCCTTTTTTTGCCTCAAAACCTGAACATTCAGTAAATATGCTGTGGTCTGGGGTTTTCGGATTAATTAGGCTCAAAATCTGGTCCACAGGCAAACTGATTTTGAGTTTGGAGTTTGGACCGTGATGTCATCAGAATTGATAGATCCAGAACCGGATCTATCCATTTAGGAAAATGCATTTCAAACCATGAAAAGTATAACACGTTGATTATATACAGTGAAATAATGTGGAATAAAATAAAAAAATAAAAAAGTGGAATCATAATAAACATTTAACGTCTTTTATGTCGTCCCTGGCACATCATCTATTCAGATGGGGGTCCTTGACATGAACATTTCAGAAATACTGGCTTACATTATGTGGACATAAAGAGGAATTTAAAATGTGCGTGTGTAGGCACTATGAGTCATTTAGAAGACTCACCCAGAGCTGTGAATTACTGTACAAACCAATTAATCTGACCATCAGCTTGCCATCTGATATAGAGAATTAATTAGAAACACAATAGGCTTCATAACGTGGTAACCCACTGAGTATTAGCTGGTAATAGTGTGGCCAGCGGCGGCCCCTAGCGGGGCCCCCGGGGGACCCTGGAGATGAGGCTGCAGATAGATTGGGTTTGTTAATACAGAGCCATTCCAGGCACTTTCCACAAGGCCTTGCAGTCTGTTGCTGCGTTCTGATTGGCTCTTGATAGTCAGGTGCTGCTAATCTCTCAAATTATTTTTGAGAGATTAGCAGCACGTGCACACAAGCGCTTGCATTTGAGCGTGCGTGCATCATTATATGTGTGGGTGTGTGCGTGTGTGCATTCTTTATTATTAGTGTGAGTGTAGCTGTGTGTGTGTGTGTGTGTGTGTGTGTGTGTGTGTGTGTGTGTGTGTGTGTGTGTGTGTGTGTGTGTGTGTGTGTGTGGGTGTGTGTGTGTGTGTGTGTGTGTGTGTGTGTGTGTGTGTGTGTGTGCGCGCGCGCGTGCGCGTGAGTGTGCATGTGTGCGTTTATGATTATCTGGGTGCTTTTGTGTGTCTGCATGTGCATGTGCATGTGTGTGTGTGTGCGTGTGTGTGTGTGTGTGTGTTATCACTTTGCCCTCACTCTGAATGGACTCTCACCCTTTCTTTAACTGATCTCATTTCAGCAGAACAAACAGAGGCTCGGAGGGGAGAGATAGCGGTAATTGTCCCTGGAGAGGAGAGACCACTGTGTGAGGGAGAAAAAGGGAATGAGGGGGGGGTTGACAGCTGGGAGAAGGGGGGGGGGGGGGGGGGGGCACACCTGCAAATGTGAGACGTGAGCGGACTGCACCTCACCAGCCCTTAATTGTTGTTCCGCAAGAGCTCACTAGTTCAGATTTCCATCAACGTAGCTGGCTTTATATGGTTTCATGCCTGGTATGTACTGTATGTATGTATGTATTAATGCATGCATTCATTCATTCATTCATTCATTCATTCATGCATTCATTCGTCTTTTCAGTGCATACTCTTATTTTGAAGACGAACTGGTCCCGGGCCGTGAACAGGAAGTAAACAACGGCTGTGTAATGGTCCGCACAATCTTATTTTAATGCACCCGGAAATGTAACCGCGATCATCGATCATCGCTTTAGTTATGGGCGGTGTATAAAGCTTGTTTTGATAAATGCAATCTGGCAAAAGAATCCGAGTTAAATGCATTTAAAAGTGGATGGAGGCAGACTTTTTCACTTCCGGTTAATTTCCGGTTTCATCGATCGCCTAGCAACCACGGGGCATTAATTAATAATAATCGTTGCATACGAGCGTGATCTATCATAAACCACTGAAAAGACCACATGATGTAAATTTACATCATCGGTGTTTTGGCGGGAGCAGAGAGTAATTAGATTAGCAATTGTGAAATTGAGCAAAAGTAGAAAAAAGCTTTAGTGGTTCCCTATAGAGACACAAAGGAGACTCTTTGTGTCTCTATATGGAACCACTGCTGGTCATCAGACTCATCATCACATATTGGCTTAGGAATGCGACAAAAACATATCCATGAATTCAAGTCTCCATGGGGTGAGTAATCGATAGAAAAAAAAGAAATGGAAAGTGAACTATCCATTTCTATGTCTCCATTATGGATATGCTCTATGAAAATTCGTAATTTTCATTCGAGTTGGTCTTTAAAAGAACGGTAGATCAGAGTTATACAATCCTGAAAAATGTATCAACTGTACTGTACTGTAAACTGTAAACAATATGCTCATGCACCAACAGAACAGACATTCTGTACTGTAAACTGTAAACAATATGCTCATTCACCAACAGAACAGACATTCTGTACTGTAAACTGTAAACAATATGCTCATGCACCAACAGAACAGACATTCTGTACTGTAAACTGTAAACAATACGCTCATTCACCAACAGAACAGACATTCTGTACTGTAAACTAAACAATACGGTCATGCACCAACAGAACAGACAGTCTGTACTGTAAACTGTAAACAATACGGTCATGCACCAACAGAACAGACAGTCTGTACTGTAAACTGTAAACAATACGGTCATGCACCAACAGAACTCTTATTATTTATTTGTTGGACAATTGTGTCCCACTCCAGCACTCATTTCAGGTCCTTGGAAATCCCACATAATTATGAGCAAAATAAGTTTGATTTGTTTTTCCTGTCTTTTTTGTTGTTTTTAAACAGCAATGTTTTTTATGGAATTTGGAGACGCCTGGAGGCGGAGAAATTGTATCTATGTGAAGGAAGTTAAGGAACACATTAACATGTACAGTTTCGTTGTCTATTGTCTACGAGTTTCCATCACCACCCACACAATATCTCTGCACATTTCTGTAAATGGTGGAACTATGGATCTGTTAAAGGTTCTCTATGGAACTGCAAAGTGTTCTGTATAATATCTTTACATGGCACAACACCTTACAAGGATTTATTTGGCCCTGGAAAAGACAGAGACAACTATTTCAAATCTTCATGAAGACCAACATAGTTCTTTTTATGGAAACAAATGGCTCCAAATGTGTCTTTGATTAGGGCGTACATAGAACATTAGGACTATAGGAGCCATATCGAATCATTTTCATTTCCTTGTGGATCCTACCCTGCAAGAGTTTTCTAAGTGTGAGTGCCTGTGGTTTTTCCTATTAGCCCCGGGTTCAGAATCAACATTTCATCAGGAAAATAAAAAGGGAATATGCATACGCTGATGCGGCTCTTTCACAGTCTCCGGAGCACAACACTCACTCATGGTAATAGCAATCGGAGTCATCTCAAATAGCAATATAATGGTGTTTCATTAGTGCCTCAATTTCCTAATGGTGGTAGAGGTGTACTGGGTGGCAGCAGAGGTGATGAATTGTGTTGTTAAAGTTGATGTGCTGACATTAAGGAGCACGTTGGCCCATCATGGCTATTGTCTTTAGATTTCATTATGTCTCCATATTAAAGGTCAATGCGGGAAATGCCATTGAGGTGTACAGGCCAGTTGAGATCGAATGGATCCCTGCTGTGTGTGTCCGTGTTAATGATGTTGAATTAGGCCTTGATTTGATTTAATTAGCTGCGTATCGCTGGTGTAATGGCCAACTGGGGGCCGAAAGTGTGTGTGTGTCTAGCAGAGATGTAATGGCCAACTGGGAGTTGTGTGTGTGTGTGTGTGTGTGTGTGTGTGTGTGTGTGTGTGTGTGTGTGTGTGTGTGTGTGTGTGTGTGTGTGTGTGTGTGTGTGTGTGTGTGTGTGTGTGTGTGTGTGTGTGTGTGTGTGTGTGTGTGTGTGTGTGTGTGTGTGTGTGTGTGCGCGTGTGTACGTACATGCACGCATGTCTGCATGTTTCCATCCATGCTTGTACTGTACAGGTCTGTGACGTGTTCAAGTTCTATGGACACATCTCGGGTACAAATCTCCCAGTATGGAAAATAAATAATATCGGGATGCCATAGGTTTCAAAATATGGCCAAAATATGCGTCATTACAGCATGTGGAAATATATTTAGGGTCCAAAGGATGTTGCTTGCAGAATAATGAACTGCTACTTTTGATGCTTTTGTGTGATGCTGTAGTATGAAGTAAAGCGTTAATATACAAACAAAACACACACACTTAAATGTACGTTGTTACTGTCAACTTAATCGTATGTGTGCTTGAATGGACACAGGGGGGCATTAATACACACACACACACACACACACACACACACACACACACACACACACACTTAGGATTGAGACCAGATTCTACAAATGTCTTCAAAATCATGACAGTTTTCTGAAAAGCCTATGTTTCAAATCAGTGGTTCTCAAACTATTTCATGTCAAGGACCCCAAAAATGATATATTTGACCGCCAATCTGAAAATATGTTGTTCCAGGGACCCCCCCAGAAGCAAAGATTTGAGTTAAAAACGTTTGCTGTGAAAGAACATAATTATATTCAAAGATTTGCACACGTTTTTCACGATTTTTAAAAGATAGCATAATGCTTAAAACACCAAAAGGAGCTCCCATCTTAAACCACGGCGGTCTATCTGTGCACTAAAGGTCCTCTGACGAGTCGGCAGATCTTCCGCTTCAGCGAGGAGGGTCTGGTCAACGCCAGGTTCGACTACAGCTACAACAACTTCCGGGTGACCAGCATGCAGGCCGTCATCAACGAGACGCCCCTGCCCATCGACCTGTACCGCTATGTGGACGTGTCGGGACGTGTGGAGCAGTTTGGAAAGTTTAGTGTCATCTTCTACGACCTCAACCAGGTACACGATTATGGTTCCTTTTCAACAAGGCCAAGGTTCATGTTTTAGGTCGTTATTAGAGAAAGTAAAGGATGAGTGTTAAACTTTTCTCATTTGCTGCATTGTTTTGTTTTAACGATTTTAGCAATTTTTGACAGGGGGGCAGGGGCATTCGAACAAGTGGCTAAATATGTATTTCTTTACACATTTCTACTGCGATTTCTTTATTATTATTTACTGTAGTCCTACTACACTCCAGGAACTTACATCTGGCCACAAAAGATCACAGGATCAATTGAATGTGAAGGGGGAGGTGCAGGGCCGGATGAAGAACTCTGAGGGCCCCTGTTTTGGGCGGTTTTATGCCATTATATTGGCCTATTCCCGGTCGTCTACCCAGAGTGACAGCCAGGCAGTAACAAACACATTATTTTTATTTGACCCACATAGTAAGCAAATGGGTAAGAGAATTCGCCAGTGTATTTCAGTGTTTTTTACCTTTTTTTTGTCGAGCCACCTGACACGCTATGCATGCAGAATGAAAACAAAGCAATGCTGGATGGCGGATGTATGTCTTTTATTACACCAGAATCACCTCTCCACCTGACCTCACACGGCCCAGTGGGCCCACCCACCTTGAACAACAGCCAATCACCTGACCCCACACAGCCCAGTGGGCCCACCCACCTTGAACAACAGCCAATCTAGCGCATTGTTGCTGCTTTACACACAATTGAACTTTTCAGCTGCCTTCTCACCAACAATAAAACACTAATCTTTTTAGACACCATTTATTTCATTCGGATTAGCAGGGAAACTTTCTGTGGAGCTAAAAAAAAAAGATTTATCAATGGATTTGTCATCTAGGAGGGTTATTAAACAAATTGAGACCCCATGTAAATCGCAAAAATGCGGGGAAAATTCATGAGAGCCCCAAATCCATATGGCCACCATCAAAATCCTGTTAAAGCATTAGTTTTGCACAACACTCTTGGGATAAAAACAGCCATAGCCTTTATATTATCACAAATGTGAAGAGGTCAGCACATTTGAGCACATTTGGGCAAGTGGCTATGGCCCAAGGTGTGTTTTTTGTGCTAAACTAATGCTTGGAATGGATTCAGAATTATGAAAACCCCCTAGTTTGACACATGCTACTGAAATAATGAATTTTAGGTAATTTTGACTTATTGTGCCATAACATTTCCACCTCTATTATTTTATTAGAATCCTTTTTTTACATAAATTGATTGGTTTGATTACATTTGCTGTTAATGTTGCTTTGTGATATTTTGGCTTTGAGTGGTGTTTGGCTTTGTTATGGTTTTGTGGTTTGCTGTGGCTTTCCAATTATCCCTGACCCTGATCTACTTCTCATAAAGTGGGCGTGTCCAATGTACCTGTCACTCAACTCGCAGCTGGAGTGCTCTGAGATGAAGCAGAAAATAGTCAGTCTGAACAGGCGCATTTTAAAGTAAAGAAGGAAGCACCAGCACACAATAAATGTCTTTTCACATGGTTTATTACCTCTGACGAACAGACGCGGTTCGGCCAGTTGGGCCTTCCTCAGCGTTGTGGTCAAAGGCCCATCATAAACCATGTGAAACGGACATTTATTGTGTGCTGGCGCTTCCTTCTTTACATTTTGCATTTTGAGCCTTGCACCTTTAAAGGACAACTTTAGTTTTTTTCAACCAAGGTTCATGTTTTAGGTTGTTATTAGATAAACTAAAAGGTGAGTGTTAATTTTCTTTCATTTGCTGCTTTCTTTTGTTTTAGGGATTTTAGCAGTTTTTGACAGGGGGGCGGGGGCATTCGAGCATGGGGCTAAATATGTATTTTTTTACACAATGTTATGGTGATTTATTTTTTTATGGTTTACTATAGTCCTAATAAACGCCAGGAAATTACATCTGGCCACAGAAGATCACAGGATCTACTGAATGTGAAGGTAGCCTACTGGGGGGAAGGCTTATACTGTGTGTATAGGCTCAATATGTCAGTTTGGCACATTCAATAGATCCTGTGATCTTTTGTAGCCAGATGTAATTTCTTGGAGTCTAGTAGGACTATAGTAAATAATAAATAAAAAAATCGCCATAAAATGTTGTAAAAAAATACATATTTAGCCCCATGCTCGAATGCCCCCACCCCCCTGTCAAAAACAGCTAAAATCCCTAAAACAAAAGAAAGCAGCAAATGAAAGAAAATTAACACTCATCTTTTAGTTTCTCTAATAACAACCTAAAACATGAACCTTGGTTCAAAAAAGTTGTCCTTTAAGTGTACTCTTTGCGGGTTGTCAGCTTTGGCAGTCTTTTTTCCTCTCAGTACATTTTAAAATCTATATTATGTGCTGCTTCACTCTTACACTGTATCTATCCACCCATCCTTCTTAAACCTGTGTTATAAATACCAGTATGCGACTGTGGCTCAAGAGGTAGAGCAGGTCGTCCAATGATCCATGGGTCCTCCTGTCTACATGTCGAAGTGTCCTTGGGCAAGACACTGAACCCCAAATTGCTCCCGATTGTGCTTGCATGGCTTCCGCCGCAATCGGTGTATGAATGTGTGTGTGAATGGGTGAATGTAATGCACAATCTATGTAAAGCGCCTTGGATAAAGGCGCTATATAAATGCACCATTTTACCATTTACCAGTATGGGCTGGAATGGGTCCTTGACTCCTTGACTGTATAACCCATTATTATAATATGTTATATGCTGGCTGCTATAATATAGCTTTTACATGATGTAAGTGTTTATAGCGGACCACAATGCCATAGGGCTTTCTTGTGCTTTTATACTCGTTGATATCTTTGTGTATGTTGGAAGTGCTATTGTGCTCTTTCCTTTATCACCAAAATCAATCAATCAATCAAGCGTTGTGCGTGTTGCCAAGTCTGCCTTTTGACTGACTTTGATTGATTGAGTGATTTTGAGCTTTTTTTTCTCATTCTTCCTAATGTTGTTTTAAATCAGTGACATTTTCATGTCAAGGATCTCAAATGAATGTATTTGTCCACAGCCTCATCTGAAAACATTTTGTCACAGGAACTTTTCACACACAATTTGTGTATTTAAAAAGACAAATAAAATTGCCGATCTACAAGCTCACAATGCGAGGCTTGTAGATTTGCTTGTACTGTACATTACATACATTTCGGCCATTTAAAAATAGCAGATCTACAAGCTCACACTGCGTCGCGATACGACGCAATGTGAGCTTGTAGATCGGCTATATTTTCAAAAGATTTTGTACGGTAAATGGTGCATTTATATAGCGCCTTTATCCAAGGCACTTTACATAGATTGTGCATTACATTGACACATTCATACCGATGGCAGCGGAAACCATGCAAGGCACCAACCAGCACATCAGGAGCAATTAGGGGTTCAGTGTCTTACTCAAGGACACTTCGACACTAACTCTGGGGGAGCCCGGGTTCGAACTGGCAACCTTGCTGTTACCATCCAGACACACTACCCCTGAGCCACCACCGGTCACATTTTTAACTCGTGAAATGGGACATTCTGCAATATGAGTACTTTTACTTTTTCATTTTACTAGTCGCCAATGACGCCATTAACGTGTTATTTAGCGTTCTAATTAATGATAAACATATAATGTTGGCTTACTGCATATCAAAGCTCTCGGTCGATCGGCAGCTCCATGCTCGATTGGCTATCCCTTCAGCCACAATGCATTGAAAAACAGAAAGGTGGTGGATGAGGCCTTTCTAGTCCTTTTTATGAGAATTCCAGTTCAGATCGCGCTGGGTGAATAAAGCGACTGTGTTTAGTGGCTCAATAGCAACTCCCAGTGACCACGCGTCTAAATATGAATGCTTCTAAAGGCTCTTAGGTAGTCATTAGTCTGATCAGCGCGACCACCTTCACCATTGCTGTTTTGGGGAGACGAGGAGGCGGGCTTCTTCTACAACCATACAGGACTTCTACTTGTAACGGAGCACATCTACATTCTCCGCATTTGACCCATCTTGGAGTGGTGAGCTGCAGCCGTGCCACGCTCGGGGATAATTTGATTAGTTGATTTGACCCGCCCATCCAACCCATTGATGCCAAGCAGGGAGGCATTGGGTACCATTTTTTACAGTCTTTGGTATGGTATGACCCGGCCGGGGGTCGAACCCCGACCTCCCAGTTTCAGGGCGGACACTAACCACAAGGCCACTGAGCTGGTGAAGCACACCAAGGTGTTCAACTCTGCGTGTGTGTGTGTGTGTGTGTGTGTGTGTGTGTGTGTGTGTGTGTGTGTGTGTGTGTGCGTGTGCGTGCCACTGTGTGTGTGCAGGTGATCACCACCCACCTGATGAAGCACACCAAGGTGTTCAACTCCTACGGCCAGGTGGTGGAGGTGCAGTACGAGATCCTCAAGTCCATCGCCTACTGGATGACGGTGCAGTATGACGCGGCGGGGCGCACCACCACCTGCGACATCCGCGTGGGCGTGGACAGCAACGTGACACGCTACACCTACGAGTACGACGCCGACAGCCAGCTGCAGAGCGCCTCCGTCAACGAGCGGCCCCAGTGGCGCTACAGCTACGACCTCAACGGCAACATCAACCTGCTCAGCCACGGGACCAGCGCCAGGTACAGCCAATCAGTGGTGGTTACCGTTGTTGTCGGGCAGAAACCTCTTATCTATATATATATATATATATATATATATATATATATATATATATATATATATAGGTTTTGGTGGTTACATTCATTCCTAATATTTTTTTTTGGTGGTTAAAACTTCAAAATTCATAAACTTCCACGAAAATCAATAATTGAGTAGCCTAACTTTAATGTAAGCAAATTATAAATCCAGTCCACGGATATTTAAAAAAGCTGTTGAATGAATTCGCTTTGCACATGAAATAAAACACTGTGGAATATATTTTTTTTTTAAATTTGGACGAACGAAAAATTCCAAATCCCTAACCATACTAGATCCTTGGAGGCAATTAACACACAAAACGCCCGGGGGTATTTGGAACCATTAAATCAGGACGCCCAGCGATTTGTTTCTTCAGGACCTATTTCAAGGTGGCTCCGCGCCATTTTGGGAAGTAGCTGAAAGTAGCAACATGTAGCCAAAACACTGCCGAGGCGATCAATGGGAGGTATGATAAATTCTAACGCGACTAGCGACGGGACCGCGATGGGCCGTCAAAAACATAATCTTTGATTAGAATTGGACGGAATGATTTAGATCAAGAGTTAAATCACGTTTGTTAGTTAGTTAAGGGGGGTCCTTGCAAATAAAACATGTGAGAAGAACCTCTAGTCCTATACACTGACACCAAGCTAGACAGGAACGCCCAAAAACGTCACATCCGGTTTTAGCCTGGGGTAAGAATTTTCTATGGCTGCCAATGCAACTTGGTCCAATCCTTAATCACATACGGACAAACATCTATGCCGATGCTATCTAACTTGCGGAGGTAGTGTGCCTTGTCCACGGGCAACAGATCTTTCAACGTATGGCATTGCAAATACGTTTGATAATCGCTACTCTGCTCAATATTGTTTTGAAAATTCCGCAAATTGCATTGCAATGAACGAGTGCAAATCACAACTTCCCCAGGGGGTGGGCGGAGTCACAGTTTGAGGCGCTGATTACGCGCCGTGGTGTCAGTGTATTGGACAGGGGGTGGGCGGAGTCACAGTGGTGTCAGTGTATTGGACTCGATATACGCCATAGTGTCATAGTAAATAAGTGTCATACATATTCTGAAGAAAACCAGGAGACTTGACATTCAGTAATTGGGTCTTATGATCAAAATAAGAACATTATAATGGTGGGTAAAAAAAAGACAAGGGCAAGTCTTTGCCATGGACACATTTTGTCCGCGTACGGACATATTGATGACCCCGGCAATGTGGCACCCTACAGTATAGCATATTGATGACCCCGGCAATGTGGCACCCTACAGTATAGCATATTGATGACCCCGGCAATGTGGCACCCTACAGTATAGCATCAGAGCCAATGTGGCACCCTATAGTATAGCATATTGATGACCCCGGCAATGTGGCACCCTACAGTATAGCATCAGAGCCAATGTGGCACCCTATAGTATAGCATATTGATGACCCCGGCAATGTGGCACCCTACAGTATAGCATCAGAGCCAATGTGGCACCCTATAGAGCGTCGCAGTCCCGCCTCCTACCCTGGACCAGGAAATGAAACCCAATGCATTATTCTCATAGACATTTCTTAAAGTATTTATTTAAAGACGGTTACGCCGCGGACAAAGCCAACTCGAGTCGTGACAACTCATGACAACACAAACAATATTTTGGACCAAACAAATAATTACAAAGAAGAAAAACAACAAAGAAAGTGTTGTAACCTGCCGTTTTTTTCTTCTTTCTAATTATTTGTTTGGTCCAAAATATTGTGTGTGTTGTCATGAGTTGTCACGACTCGAGTTGGCTTTGTCCGCGGCGTAACCGTCTTTAAATAAATACTTTAAGAAATGTCTATGAGAATAATGCATTGGGTTTCATTTCCTGGTCCAGGGTAGGAGGCGGGACTGCGACGCTCTATAGTATAGCATCAGAGCCAATGTGGCACCCTACAGTATAGCATCAGAGCCAATGTGGCACCCTACAGTATAGCATCAGAGCCAATGTGGCACCCTACAGTATAGCATCAGAGCCAATGTGGCACCCTACAGTATAGCATCAGAGCCAATGTGGCACCCTACATCGTAGCATCAGAGCCAATGTGGCACCCTACAGTATAGCATCAGAGCCAATGTGGCACCCTACAGCATAGCATCAGAGCCAATGTGGCACTCTACAGTATAGCATCAGAGCCAAAACTCTGACCATTTTAACATTACAAAGGTTTGCTCAATCACTGAGCTTGCTCTAGAACAAACACAGTTCAAAGTAAAGAGTATGGTGCCCGTGTTCCTGTGCCTAACTGCTGCAGCTGCTTTGAAGTCGTTTTCCCCCCATTTCGGCTGTTTAAATATTTAACATTGTTTCGCAGTGTTGAATTGGGAAGTGTTCTTTTGTCAAAACAGTTATAATTCACAAGCGGCACAGAGTCTACATTTTATTATAACTTGCTTGTTGCACGTTCTGCTTGACCAGGTTAGATCAGGTTGCATCAGTCGGTATACATCAGTTTGTTACACTGTGGTACCATGCGTTCTCCAATGAAACCTTATGGTTATGGAACTCTTATAATGAATCCAAAGAAGGAACTTTGAGACTAGTCGCGCTCCACACATAACTATCATCTCTGTCGGGGGGAATCCTCAGTATGTCCTGTCAAGGGCCCCTGGGGGTCCCCGGACCCCACTTTGAGAACCACTGGCCTAGATTGACAGTTTAATGGGACTTTGGTGAGCCGTGCGAGCCACAGGAAAACATGGCAACCCTGTCTGTAGTTGCTGCAGCAACAAGACAAGCAGCTTTTAGTTTTTTCCTCCGCCATTATTAATCCTTCACACAGGCCTTATTGATATTCATAATAACACCTGGGCTAGATGTCAACTAATTGTTCTTCACTCTGTGATGTCGGAGGTGCTGCGCGGCGTACGCACGCACGCACGCACGCACGCACGCACGCACGCACGCACGCACGCACGCACGCACGCACGCACGCACGCACGCACGCACGCACGCACGCACGCACGCACAGACAGACAGACAGACAGACAGACAGAGGTTACACAGTTCTTAGACTGTGGCTGTACTTTCCCATTAACAATATTCTGTATATTTATCCCTTCAAGGCCCAGATATATTTCTACTTGCAAAAAAGAGTATGTATGTATGTATGTATGTATGTATGTATGTATGTATGTATGTATGTATGTATGTATGTATGTATGTATGTATGTATGTATGTATGTATGTATGTATGTATGTATGTATGTATTATGCAAATTGTATGCACATTTATAATAATATTAAAATAATAATAATAAATTAATCATTTGCATTTGGGAGATATCTTTCACAATAATAAATGTACATGTTCTAGACATTCTAATGATCTCAAAAAATATATATATATATTACAGGCATTTTACTTACTATTTTCAGGGTTAAAGGTTAAAAATAGTTTGTTACACATTTTACAAGAGTCCAGAGATTTTGAGAGTGTGAATTTCTGCCTCTGTGGGGGGTATTTATATGCAAATATCATGACCAATGGCATTGCAAGACTAAACAATGAACAACAATGATGAAAAATGAATTAATTAAATAAAATGTAAATGTTTCCCAAAAGCATCGTTGCCGATGGGGCCTGAAGGGATATATTTATTAATTGTGCAGGCCCAGTGTACTGTACTGTACTGTATGGGGCTCCATCTTGCGCCACCCTTATCCCTTATACATAAACTTATTTGCCATTTTTTACTATTTTGAAAATAATTTTAAAATAGTTCAACTAGCCAATCTACATCTACATGTTGTGAGCTTGTAGATCAGCTATTACTATATTAAAATAGTAAAAAATGGCAAATAAGTTTAGGGATAAGGGTTAAGGGGTGGCGCAAGATATAGCCCATGTCTTTTCTTGCTGAGAAATGTGATCATTTGGTCTTCACGTCAGGGTGCAGTGCAGTGTATTTTTGGCACACAGTCATTTTTTTCTGGCATCATTGGTTGGGAGGATGCACTGCATCATTGGTTGGGAGGATGTGGGGATGTTTACTCTTCTCTTGCTGTGTTTTAATAGTTTGTAGAGCCTAACTGATTGCAATTTGTATTTAAATTAGTCTTTGACTGGACAATTTGCCTCACAGTGGGGTGACATAGCCTCGAACAAAATATTACATGATTTCAGATGCCACTATGTTAGTGGTTGCATTTTGTAAAGTCACCAAATTTGCCTCAGCATTAGTGTTGAATCTTGAAGGTTTGCCTGGGCCATTATTCCATATCAGCCTTGAACAGCGGCAGCTGCTTTTGACTGACACACGGTCACACACCCCCTGTTTTGTCACCCTGCCCACCCCGATGCAAACTAGTTTGTTGTTGACCATGAAACTGATAAACTGGGGCAGGAGTAAATATTCAGTTTGTTCCCTAACAAATTGTCACGCTTGCACTAAAATGGATTGTCAGTCTGTTTGCTATTCTTGAATTTGACAGTTTTGAGTCCACCTGACAGAGACAATATAATTAACAATACCTAACAATTTATCAGTTCAACAATCGACAAAAAAGAAAAGCCCCCTGCTGTTTGTTTCCTTTGAATTTGCCACCCAATAGAATGTTGAAAACAGGATGTTGGTCCGTTTGGTCCTCTGGGGAGCGCCACCCAATAGAATGTTGAAAACAGGATGTTGGCCCGTTTGGTCCTCTGGGGAGCGCCACCCAATAGAATGTTGGTCCGTTTGGTCCTCTGGGGAGCACCACCCAATAGAATGTTGAAAACAGGATGTTGGTCCGTTTGGTCCTCTGGGGAGCACCACCCAATAGAATGTTGAAAACAGGATGTTGGTCCGTTTGGTCCTCTGGGGAGCACCACCCAATAGAATGTTGAAAACAGGATGTTGGTCCGTTTGGTCCTCTGGGGAGCACCACCCAATAGAATGTTGAAAACAGGATGTTGGTCCGTTTGGTCCTCTGGGGAGCGCCACCCAATAGAATGTTGAAAACAGGATGTTGGTCCGTTTGGTCCTCTGGGGAGCGCCACCCAATAGAATGTTGAAAACAGGATGTTGGTCCGTTTGGTCCTCTGGGGAGCGCCACCCAATAGAATGTTGAAAACAGGATGTTGGTCCGTTTGGTCCGCCCTCAGCCCTCCTCTTCCGGTGGCTTATGCTTTCATTCCCACTAATCCCCAATGTTCACATGTTCCGAATGCCCCTGCCGACAGAGTCATTAGCGCAGCTAATCTCCCCCCCCCCCCCCCCCCCTCTACCCAGGCTGACGCCGCTGCGGTACGACCAGCGCGACCGCATCACACGGCTGGGAGAGCTGCAGTACGGCCTGGACGAGGACGGCTTCCTGCGGCAGCGCGGCAACGACCTGTTCGACTACAACTCCAACGGCCTGCTGGCACGCGTCTACAACCGCCTGACGGAGCGCGCCGTGTGGTACCGCTACGACGGCCTGGGCCGCCGCGTGGCCACCAGGACCAGCCTGGGCCAGCAGCTGCAGTTCTTCTACGCTGACCTGTCGCACCCCACTCGGGTCAGCCACCTGTACAACCACACCAGCAACCTCATCACCTCGCTCTACTACGACCTGCAGGTGTGTAGTGGTGTGAGGGACCAAGCAGTCAAAGCATAAGGATACATTTTATTTTATTTCAAAAGGTAACAATGAATTAACAAAATATTCAACAAAACATGTTATAGGGCCCTTAAGAGGTCAACAGAACATATGAAAATAACGCGTAACCAAACATAAAGTGAACTCAACTAACAGACCTCGTAGGGACACATGAGGGAGGCTTATGTTGTGGTGGACCAAACCAATAATTACACACAGGGGCGGACAGCAATTAGAGCCAACTAGAATCACTAAGCAATTCCTCTGCATCAAAGCTGGCTCCATCCTCAGCCCCATCTTTTGCCCTTCAAAGCATATAGTCAATAGTCACAGTGAACAATAATAAACAATCTCAATAAACAATACTAAATTAACTGGTTGTGTTTTATCTTACTGTAAATGTCAATATTGGAAGGTAGAGTGAATGCAAGTGTGAGTTTGAGGAGTCTTCTCTTAATGTGAGGCTGTGATCACAGCCCTCACAAGTGGTCGGGATGCAACCGTTACGGATATAGTCAGGGGTGCACATAACTGGTGTGCAAGTAAGTGCTCATGCATGGTCACAATAAGTACTCTTGCGTATTGTCGCCAGTATCAACATTTAGCATTTGGCATTTATGTCACGTACGTACTACAAATGTCTATCTACGCCCTGTAAGTAGACTTAGAAATAAAACAAGTGTTGACAAATCATTACAAGTGACTCTTATTTTGAAGAGGAAGTCCATTTTGGTTGTAACCAAACTGCCATGACAGTTGAAAGTGAAAGTTGTTAGGATGCCATCCGGAGCACTAGTCTAACCAATAAACAAGAACCCACATGGATTAAACACAAGCTTTTAGCTAAAGTTCATATATTTACCATATGAAAACCCATGCGTCAGTGACGTAAACATCCATTCATTCAAGTTTTATTTATTCTCGTAATCAAACTCATTTTCAGTGTCGTCGAGTAATACAATCACATAGAAAAACATCACAATACATCAGAAGATCAGGAAAAGAAAAAACAAATGTGTGAATTACATAGGTTTACAAATAAAAAAGCTAAGACAAATTTCAAAACGATCTAAAAACAATGTACACACTTTGGAAGTACGTTAAACATGGTATAGGTGAGTAGTTCATTTTATCTATCTCATGCTGACTTTCAACCGCAGTGTGCACCGAGCAACATCTCCAGGTGCTCCTCTGAGAACTAGCCCAAAACCTTTATGTACACCCCTGGTTATAGTCTGGGAAATAATCAAGTTCTTTCACAGTCATCATATTATAACATGCGTATATCTATTCCACAACACAGTATTTTGTAAAATTAGAGCTTTTACTTTTGTATTCTTGTTTTCCTCACGAAAGGCCTTTATTCCTCTTCTACCGGCTTCTACAATCTGTCGCGTTGCTTGCGATGCATTGTGAGCTTCGGCTAATCTCTTTGGCTATTTTTGCCGAAGAGATTTGGTGTTGATGGAAAATGTGGTCAAAGTACAGTAGCAATTCAAATCCAGTTCTCTGAAGCCTCACGCATACTAACCTACTCACCACAGTGGTTGGGAAAAGTACAACATGGCGACACTTAAGCTGCGGTATCACAATATCATCCCTAACACCTCCCCCTTTATCATACAACAACAGCTGTGAGTGTGGCTTCAGTTCAGGTCAGGGGTGGGCAACTTTGGCGATGGCGAGGGCCAATATATTTCCCCACTCACTCCATAGGCCCACAGTGCATATTACTGTCGTAGCAAAAACAGCCGATCTACAAGCTCAAAAGCTTTGAGCTTGTAGATCAGCTATTTTTGCTATATTTTAATTGAAAACCTAATTTTTTTTGCTATTTTTGAATTGGAATCCTGAAAAGTAACCTTTTTTATTGAATTTCAAATGCATTTAGTTATAGTTAAGTGCTAGTCATTTAATACTAGTCATAAGTAATTAAAGCGGGTTTGAAATTGTAACAGCTGAAATCAATACTATATCAGTATTCTAATATTAACATGCGGGCCGCATTAAGTGAAGGTGGGGACCGCATGTGGCCCCTGGGCCGCCAGTTGCCCACCTCTGGTCTGGACAGTCTGTCTCGAGAGACTACTATACCCACCTGAAAACCAGGCATACTTAACGAACTGGTGGGTGTGGCCACATAAAAACATAATTTTAACACTTTGGGTCGGGAAATCACAGCATTCCATGTTTAATAGTTCCATGCCTCCCCGCAGGGCCACCTCATCGCCATGGAGCTGAGCAGCGGGGAGGAGTACTATGTGGCGTGCGACAGCGCGGGCACGCCCCGCGCCGTCTTCTCCAGCAGGGGGCGCCTGGTGAAGGAGGTGCTCTACACGCCCTACGGCGAGGTCTACCAGGACACCAACCCAGACTTCCGGCTGGTCATCGGCTTCCACGGCGGCCTGTACGACCCCCTGACGCGGCTGGTGCACCTGGGCAGGCGCGACTACGACACGCTGGCCGGCCGCTGGACCTCGCCCAATCACGAGCTGTGGACGGAGCTGAGCAGGGAGCCCAAACCCTTCAACCTGTACGCCTTCAAAGACAACTGTCCCGTCGGCACGGTGGAGGAGGTGACCAAGTTCGCTACGGGTGAGAACGCGTAGTTGTAAACTCTGCGGAATGAAAAACGCCTCTCGGGTTTTGACATTTAATGTATCGCTCACGCACCCCGGCGCCTGCGGTGTCGCTCTCATAGTGATGCGCTGCTGGTCTCTCAGAATCAGAATCAGCTTTATTTGTCACATCACATTACAAGTAAGGTGGGTGAAATACTTTGCAGTTACGGGGGATAGAGACAACAATTAGAACTACACAGCTGCAGCCATATTTCGGCGCTGCCCTCAGCTTCCTTGCATCTCGAGAAGAAAAAAAGAAAAGGTGGGAGGGTGGTTGGGTCTCATGCCAAACCGGTGCCACACACCGGAAAAAGTCAATCTATTAGCTCACAATGTGTCGCCAAGTAATAGCCAAATAATGCTACTGCATTATACATAAAAAACTATCCTTAAATAAAAAAGATATACAGTATCTTTTCATGGATATAGATATAGATATCATCTGTATGGCTATCTTTAGTAGCTATCTTTAAACATCCATGCAGGCTGCAAGAGAGTTGGATGCGACTCATTGTGAGCCCAAATATGCAACTACACTTTATAAATAAGCCCCAAAAAACGTAACCCGCAACAACCAATATTTACAATCAGCTTTACAGAAAAACAAGCCCAAAATCACTTCTGGTAAGCAGACATGGCAACACTTGATTGTGAGCTTATTACAGTAGATTACCAATCGTACAAAGTATAAATCACGTTATACTCGAAGACAGAAAAACAAGAGTGAAGGTAACGGTAGCAACCACTAACCACAGGCCCAGTTCGCCGTGTCCCTCTGACAGTCAGAGAAAACATGACTGACAGACCAAGCATTGTGTTAATGGACATCTGTGACATCTTCCTGTTTGCTGTAGAACTCACAAACCCCCCTGCCCCAAACCCCCCCCGCCCACACACACACACACACACACACACACACACACACACACACACACACACACACACACACACACACACACACACACACACACACACACACACACACACACACACACACACACACACAGAGAGATAGATGGAATAGTGCAGTGGGAGGATGAATAGATTAGGTGGGAGGTCAGTGGGTGAATGTGTCCCTCCAGATAATGGAACATTCAGTGGGTCTGTCACGCGTTCAACCACAGCAGGACACGTGGTACCTCTACCAGTGAGTGAGTGCTGCTCTGCTTGCCAACATAACACATACACTGTGATTCCCTGTCTCTTCCTGGGCAACGGATGACCTTTTTGTTAAGTTCACAATGATGCACACCGTTATATGTACACAATGTTCTGCTTTTTAATGTTTGTGTGTGTGTGTGTGTGTGTCGTGTGTGTGCCGTGTGACGTGCGTGCGTGCGTGCGTGCAGGCATCGGGAGCTGGTTGCAGCTGTTTGGGTTCCAGCTCCACAACGTGGTTCCAGGTTTTCCGAAGCCTGGCGTGGGGAGGATGGAGCAGACCTATGAACTGCAGACCACCCAGACCACCACACAGGACTGGGACTCCAGCAAGGTGCACGCCACACTTATAATAGTGCACAAAAACCAACCAAATAACACCAACTACAATTGGACGGGTGGAAAGAAAGGGACTGGCATGCTCTGTCATGTTTGTTTGTTTGTCTAGCCGAGGTTCTCTTGGAAACGGAAAAATGATAGAAAGACGTAATGCTAAGAGAGGGCTACTTCACTTCACTAAAACAGTACTGTGTTTACTAAACTAACTAAAACTAACACAAATCATAGCAGATGTCAATAGTTTTAGTCTTTGTCATGTATCTTCAAAAGTAGCAATTCCCTGCGCCACGTTGGAAAAATAAAATAAGTAAATAAATAAATAAATATTTGAACATTTTCGCTTATAATGACTCACTGGGACGCCAGGTGATTAAGGGATGTATGGTTGCAGCAGGCAAGAAAACGTGTCTACTGCGTAACAGTGCACATAACATGTTTGCCGGTCTAAAATCAGAATAACCTGCATAAATGTGTATATTCACAAAGGAACCAAGTTTAAGGTTAAATGTGAATGCTAGGTGGGTGGTAGTTGCCATCCTCTGGGACACCCAAATGTACCCCTGTCTGGAATCCCACACATCCACATCCCCTCTGGGATGCTGCTGTTCTGCATGTGCCCCAGCAGTGAGCAGCTCTAGTGAGCACACAGGGGAACCGTTAAGTGTCCTGCTTCACTTGTATGCGATTCCCAAGGAAACCTTATTTGGGGAGCGCTCGTTTCCGTTTCACACAATGTCCTGCGTACTGTACGTGCAAGGTTATGCAAATACAGTACGCTAAAGGAATCTCTTTTTTGTAAATCACTTGAAATGCAACAACAAGGCAGGCGACAGCCAGGCCTTGGGTTCTCGCGAGCCATGCCCGAGTGTGTGACTTGTGAAGGCATCACACTTCGACTAGCGATGCCTCCAAATTGGCAAGCCCTGCTGGTTGGACTAGGTTATCACGACGTCAACAAAAATTAGTTCTCCCTCCGTGCATGTCAGCCAATCACAGCGATTGCGGCTAGAGGAGCCGAGGATCAAACCAAGGGCTTTCTGATTCCTTGTGTGCAGGCTAGTTCTTTCATCGGGTGCACAGCTCTGCATCCAGTAGCCAATCATCCCCAGCACTCACTTAGTTCTTGTCATGATCTTAGCCTCTGCTCCTGCCCTATGTGTCCTCCCCTTGTATTGTGTTGTGACTTTGCAGTGTGTGGCTTCTCCTCGTTCTACCCTCCCCCTGCCCTCTCTGTTCGGCCTTGATTCCACCTCGGTTTCCCAGTTGTGCATTACTTTAGACTTTGGGTATCCAACGTAGCGATCAGTGGGAAAGTTCATTTATTTTATGAACTAGTTCAGTTCACAGTTCAGAAATTTAAAAAGGAACTAATTCAGTTCATAGTTCATAATTCAACATTTTGAACTAAAGTTCATGGTTCCAAAAAATGAACGATTTTAGTTATTTTTCGTTCACACACCAGAAATGAACGCGTTCACAATGACGTTCATCAGGCAGAAATACAGTACGTTCAGTTCACATTCAGCCCAAATGAGAACGCGTTCGTGAACTATCGTTCTTTGAACGCGTTCTGGTACAACACTGGTAGCGATAGTGCAGATCAAATGGGTTCATATCTGAGTCAAGTCTCCCGAGGAGTCACGTCTGAAGCCTGTCCTGGCCGGGTTATCCGGACGTAAAAACAAATCCTCGATAGTTCAGGTAGGCTATGTTTGAGTTGCCAGTTTGTTGTTTGTTCCATGTTTCCTGAGAGTTTGTTCTTGTGTTCATGTTAGTCTGGGCTACTTAAGTTTTAGTTTTGACACCCTCTGTGATGGTTTGCTTATGTTAAACATCTTATTAAGTAAAGTTTGGTTCAACCTGAGCTTTGGTTTACTGTGTGTTTGGGTCCCAGTTTCTTAGCTTTTCGTTGTTTTAGACTCTTCGTATAAATGTATTACTTCCTCAGCCTTGATCACGCTGTGAGGAAATATCAGGCCAAAACATCTGTGTTGCTGCTGTCTGGGTCATGGGTCAAGTAAACACTTCCAAATAGTGGGCCAAATGACAAGGCAGTAGCTTGTAGTATGTAGCGGCTGTCTGCGAATCCAGAAGGTCCCCGTTTCCATCCGTGGCTCCTCCAGCCTCTGGTTCAGTGTCCTTGACCAACACGGGATATTTCACTTTCAAACATGTTTTTAAAGTCTACTCATGCAGGCTTTTTTGCACCCGAGACAGTTTTTAAGTTGTTCTTTCTATATTTTTCCATGATAAATTCATCGAAAACACCTGTTCTTTGTTCTGCATGGGGACTGATAATGTCCTTCTAATACATAAAGGGGTCATTACTTTTTTATTTATTTCTTTTATTTCTTTCTTTTCTTTTTCTTTTCCACGAAAATATCAAACACCCACCCCTCCCCCTCACATATTAAGGCAATATGAGCACAAAGAACAGGTGTTTTCAATGAATCTAACATGGTTCAAATGGATTTTGAAGTTACAATGGGTTTATATAGACGCCTTAACAGACGACGTCACACTGATAAGCAACAGCATGCACGCACAAGAACCCTGCCTCTCATAAGATGCAATGGAAAAGTTCTAACTACACTCACGTGTAAAAAATGCAACATCAAACTCTCAGATGCTGTTTTTCTCCCAGTGTGGAGGAAGAATGATTAGGATTTTTATTGTGATCTCTCGCCCTTGAAATACAGTAGGGCCATTCTACCGAATTGGTTCAAATTGCAGTCCCACAATGAAAAACACATTAAAAAACAATTTAGTGTTCAGACTTTTCACTGTAGTAATGTCATAGTATGGTCTAATTAATCACAATACATTAATTGAGATAATATAAAATTAAATATATAAAAAAACATCCTTTATATGTTACATCCTATTGGAAGGTGGCTGTCCCAACCTCTAACCCCTACATTTCAATTCATGAAAAAAGTACTTAAATGATTTTTGTCACTTTCCTAAATACATTTGAATACCCACATTTGATTTATTTTATAGGGAAGTTGAGATAATGAAATTGATTTTGTAGATTTTATTTTATTAAAAAACTTTATATAAAAACTGCTGTCCCATGTTTTCATGTCACTACCGAAACAGAAAGAGTTTAAGTCCATATATGGAGCCTGGTTTAAGCCACACCCCCATACTCTTTACCAAGAAGTGACATAGACTTCATGTTCATCATGGCCAAATGATGAGTAGCTAGTTTACTTCAGTCTGAAATTAATGTCTTCCAAAGTCTGAAAATCAGTGTGTGGTTTTAAGGAGTGTCACTACTCCTTAAAACCACCATAAACTATTTTGGTTTTTCTGCTAAATGTGATGTTTCTATCCATGTACATCAGTTCAAATCTGTTTTTCTTAGCTATTTTTTGCATAGCATTGTAGAGTTAAGCTAAAAACTAGATAAAATTGTCACTACCGAAACAGTCACTACCGAAACAATTAGTCACTAATTAGTGACAAAATTGGATGTTTATGCTTTTTAATGTACTTAATTCTGATTCTATTTCATCATGTGGTCCAAAATACCAAAACAAAATGTAAAAAGTGTGGCAGAGAGAGACAGAGTGAGAATGCAGGCAAAGGAGATGGAGAGGTTTGTTGGGCTTCCACACGACGTAGCACCAAAGTGATCAGGCAGTAGTAGTAGTTTAGTAGTAGCTTGAGCAAACGTAAAGCATCTTATGAGTTAATATTTAGCAAAATAGTTAAGTGACTATGGCACCGCATTGTAAAGACAATGCTGTGGTCACTACCGAAACAGTGCAGTCACTACCGAAACACTGGTTGTTTTGTCTAAAATCAAAGATAGTGAGTTAACCAATATTTTAAGATCATGATTGGTTAGGTGTATGTGTAATGTCAACTACCAATTACAAAGAATATTGTGTTTAGATTTTGATTACTCTCAATAATTCAACATAAATCTTTTTTAAGATTTCAATTTAAATGTATTTAATTGTGGAACCACCTACCTAAATTCTTAAAAATGGTCTGTACAGGGGGGAATTGAAAAAAAAAATAATAGATTAAAATAAGTATCTTTATTTGAAGGTAAAAGTCTATGTTTCGGTAGTGACACATTTTGGGAGAGGAAAGATATTCCAATACATTATTGATACAATATGATAATTGACTGTGCCTTTACTAAATATGTGTCCCTTAGATTTGGTGCAACATGAATATGGTCAAAGTTTTTCCAAAATAGCATACAAATTTCACACAATTTCCAACTCTGAATTTGAACCAATTCGGTAGAATGGCCCATATAATCCTTGGTTTCTGTTGTGTTTGAACAATAATAGCAATTCAAATCAGTTGTCCTCAAAACCACACCTCCAGTCGCTGTCATAAGTTCGGGAGTTGCGCTCATGATCGTGGCAGCAGAGCCTAATTGTCCATGGCTGCATGCGCACCTGAAACCCATCAAGTATAATTTATGCTTCGTCCCGCGATGGTGTCGCGCACGCAGACCTCTACGCTCATAACAGTCGCATCTGCGATGCGATGTGAGCTTGTATATCAGCTGTTCTCTGTGCGCAATACTGTTGCGCAATGAAGTATAAATGTCTCCTAGGGTGCACCTCACTACCCAACACACAAGAGGAGGTTGAATGAACTGAAACCAGCGCTCCCCAAAACAACAGGTTTGGAGATCTGTTGGGAATTGATTACATGAAACAGTCACCCGTGCGCTCAGTCGCAATGTTTGTAAACAAACAATTGGTCTATGGGAAGGGGCCATGTCTGATTAAATTACTATCCAATATCTATACTGAATCAAGCTACTTAAAATGACCCCACACCTGTTTTAAAGTGAAATATCCCTTTAACCACCAAGAAGCCTGGATGGCTAGGTTCCAGGCTTAAAATTATTAATATAAATATTTTCGGAAATGTCTATGGTTAAAAGGTAATGGGTTTTCTATCTGTGGCACCACAAAATGGCCACCACTTCTATGCCCTATAAGTTTTAAATGGTTAACCTACCCAAAGCTCTCCTGCGTACGCCTCATTCGGAGCAAGCCAATGCAGAGAAGTAATTTCCCCTAGGAGATCATTACAAATCCTCCTTTATCCTCGATTCCTAAACACTTCAGTAATTCAGAAATCTATTTATGAGGTATGTTTTCTCATACAAGGGATTTGTCTCCTTAAGGCAAGGCAATAGCTCTACATCCTACAGTACATCAATAACACGGCTACAGAATAGATCCTTTGACTTTGCATCCTTTACGATGTCACTGGTTCACTGGCTAATTGGCAGATAGTTTAGACACCAAATGGACCCTTGAGGTCTGTTACTCTGTGTACACTCCATTGGACACAGAGTTATGCAGTGTCGATTCGGATCCCAGAGATACAAATTAAAAAGGTCTAGCAGTCGTGCATCCGGCTTGGGTGAGCGTCCTTATGGACACAAATGGCCGTGTTTGAGGAAGGGAGGCCACCGCTTCAGTATTAGTCTTTCCACGCTGTTTTCTCTGAAAATACGCCGCTGTCCGTGGTTTTGCTCAGACCGGCGAATTCGGGGCTCATTTCAGATTTGGCGGTCATCGCGATTGGAATATTGGCATTTTCTGGAGAAAGGATGGAAGTCGCCGTAGCTCGCTAGCATAGGCACGATTGCTACTAGCATTTAAGATGGCGACAAACAGGACGTGCGTCATAGTAGAATTTCCTCCGATCACGTGGCACCCACTCGCTACCACTTTTGTCCACCAGGTGGCACTCAAAGTGTTAATTATTGTTTTGCCAATTATTTGGGGGCACTTCCAGTATCCTGGCGGCCCAGCATGCAGTGAGAAGCTTACAGTAGTGTGTGTCCTCCATGCAGGTGGTGTTGGGGATCCAGTGTGAGCTCCAGAGACAGCTGCGGAGCTTCATCTCTCTGGAGAGGCTACCCCTGGTGTCGGAAGCCGTGGGCTCGTCGTGCCGCCGCCCCTCTCACCCGCCCCCCTTCGCCTCGCGCCCCTCCCTGCTCGGCCCCAGCGTCCGGCTGGCCGTGGCGCGCGGCGGCCGCGTCAGTGCCGAAGTCATCGGTGTGGCCGGCGAGGACAGCCGGCGAGTGGCGGGCATCCTGAACGGCGCCGTGCACCTGGGCGGCCTGAGCTTCACGGTGCGCGGCTGCGACACGCACCACTTCCTGCAGTCGCGGCCCGTGGAGGAGGACCTGGGCCCCGGGGCCGGGCTCGGGGTCGGCGGCCGCGTCCTGGAGAGCGGCGTCAACGTGAGCGTGTCGCAGATGAGCGCCACGGTCGGCGGCAGGACTCGCCGCTTCGCCGACATCACCCTGCAGCAGGGGGCGCTCTGCCTGAGCGTGCGCTACGGCGGCACGGAGGAGGAGGAGCGGGCAAGGGTGCGGGAGGAGGCGCGGCGCCGGGCGGTGGAGGGCGCCTGGGAGAGGGAGAGGAGGCGGGTGGAGGAGGGCGCCGGGGGGAGCCGGGTGTGGAGCGAGGCGGAGAAGCAGCAGCTGCTCTCGGCAGGCCGGGTCCAGGGCTATGACGGATACTACTCGCTCCCCATCGAACAGCAGCCCGAGCTGTCCGACTGCCCCTCCAACATCCACTTCATGACACTGAGCGAGGTGGGGGGCAGGTAACAGAGACACGCCCCTCCCAGCCCCGCCCGCCCCTCACCCCCCACCAAAGACTGCCTGTTTCTACTCCTTAATCCTGATTTGTTCTAATGTTTCTATACTGTATCCACAACAACAACGTAAACAAGAAGACATCAACGAAGACAGACAGCTTCATCACAGAGAGAGAGAGAGTGTAAGAGAGTGTAAGAGAGATTGGGGGAAAACATGATTTCCAAATGCCTTTTAAGTGTGACAAAATGATGGTATTTTATTATTATTGTCCAGTTTATCCAATTTCTAAACAGTGGCACAAAGCAGTGTAGTTCAACTGTGGCTTTGCTTTTTTTGTATCCAGACTCAACGGAGACCGACCGACCGACAGACTGATTAATAACTGAATGACTGACTGTCTGACGGATGAACTGAATGACTGACTGTCTGTCTGACTGATAAACTGAATGACTGATTGAACTGTCTGACTGTGGTCGCTCTCTCGACAACCGTTCATCATATTGGACTTTCCGCCCAACGCCAGCGAACCGTGGAAATGAAGACGGTAGGACTGGCCGGTTAATAACCCTCCTCCTCCAGACACAAACTCATACCAAGAGCTCTCTGTTTGCCATTTGAGTTACTTACATGGTTTACCTCGGATATACAGTACTATCGTTTACATATTGTGCAAGAGAGGCCTTGTTGACTCTGACACTCCCCCTTTAGAGAAGGAAACGTGTGTTTTCTGCCTCTGGCGTGTGCTTCTACTGTAGTTTGTATGAGTGTGTATACTAAGATCAAGAATGTACATAGCCAGTGCTTTCACACTGAAAAAAAGTGCTCAGCTGGAGAAAAAAAATATTCTGTTGTTCATAAGTAAGTGTCAGTATTGTTAATCAATAGGAAAAAAAAGATTACATTTTTTTTTGCAAAGAATTATACATGGCTATAGTAAATATTCTCGCTAAAGAATCTGAATCTTTATTGGGTTACAGTGCTGATTAAAGTTATTATGTGTGAATTAGTGCTCCCACTGCCTGTCAATTCATGGACGTTGTGGCTAATTATTTCTCTCTCTCTCTCTCTCTCTCTCTCTCTCTCTCTCTCTCAATCTCTCAATATCTGTCTCTCTCAATCTCTCTCAATCTCTTGTTTATGTCTTTGCATACTTTGTTCTGTGAGTTTGTAACTTTCTCCTTATCACCATTATGGTTCAAGCTGAGCTGTGTATACCAAGTAGCTAACACTAGTCAGTCCCACAGGAGCAGAGAGAGAGAGGGACTGAGAGAAGTGACAACTGAAGCAGGGTGAGTGCATGGGCGTCATGGTGTGTTTGGCGGGGGGTGGGGGTGGGGTGGGGGGGGGGGGGGGGGGTGGGGAGGGGGGTCCTCGGAGCCGAACGGCAACGGCAATCAGCGAACGGCAATCATCCTTCATCTGAAGCGCGGCCAAACACCCCCTTAATATGGTACTGCCCTTCTGTGTGCCCCACACCTCCTCTTCCTCCTCATCACCCTCCTCTACCATCTGAAGCGCGGCCAAACACCCCCTCCCCCCCGCCAAGCCCGGAACTTAAACTTAAACTTGTTTTTGTCATTTTCTTTCATCTATCTTAATATGGTACTGCCCTTCTGTGTGCCCCACACCTCCTCTTCCTCCTCATCACCCTCCTCTACCATCTGCCTGTTATTCAGTGTGTGTGTGTGTGTGTGTGTGTGTGTGTGTGTGTGTGTGTGTGTGTGTGTGTGTGTGTGTGTGTGTGTGTGTGTGTGTGTGTGTGTGTGTGTGTGTGTGTGTGTGTGTGTGTGTGTGTGTGTGTGTGTGTGTGTTTTGAGTGACAGAGCAGAGCGGGCCGGTGCGCGTGGTTGCAGTGGTGAACAGGTGATGCACAGTATTGTACGCGGGCGGTGTGACTCGGTTCTTCCTCTCAGTGAACCATGGCGGTGTGACTCGGTTCTTCCCCTCTCAGTGAACCATGGCGGTGTGACTCGGTTCTTCCCCTCTCAGTGAACCATGGCGGTGTGACTCGGTTCTTCCCCTCTCAGTGAACCATGGCGGTGTGACTCGGTTCTTCCCCTCTCAGTGAACCATGGCGGTGTGACTCGGTTCTTCCCCTCTCAGTGAACCATGGCGGTGTGACTCGGTTCTTCCTCTCAGTGAACCATGGCGGTGTGACTCGGTTCTTCCTCTCAGTGAACCATGGCGGTGTGACTCGGTTCTTCCCTCTCAGTGAACCGGGCGGTGTGACTCGGTTCTTCCCCTCTCAGTGAACCATGGCGGTGTGACTCGGTTCTTCCCCTCTCAGTGAACCATGGCGGTGTGACTCGGTTCTTCCCCTCTCAGTGAACCGGGCGGTGTGACTCGGTTCTTCCCTCTCAGTGAACCATGGCGGTGTGACTCGGTTCTTCCCCTCTCAGTGAACCGGGCGGTGTGACTCGGTTCTTCCCCTCTCAGTGAACCGGGCGGTGTGACTCGGTTCTTCCCTCTCAGTGAACCATGGCGGTGTGACTCGGTTCTTCCCCTCTCAGTGAACCGGGCGGTGTGACTCGGTTCTTCCCCTCTCAGTGAACCATGGCGTTGCTGTCGGGCAGAAACCTCTTATCTCCTCGTTGTAACATGTTTGTGTGTTTTTTTAAATGAATGCCTAACACATCAAAAGTAACAGATCGGCAAGCTGGAAACGCGGTGCGAACTGCTTGTAGATCAGCCACTTTTGATGCTTTTGAATTTGAACCCTGAAAAGGAACAGTTTTGGACATGAGGTTTCCACCTGACAGAGACTATATGCTTCTCTAGTCGCCGGCCCACCGCTCGGCACTCACTACGCCCCGCCAAAAGATGGAGGCTCCGGTTGCTAGGAGACAGCCGCACTTCACCACAGTGAACCGCCTGAGCTGATAGGATGTTTCTCTCTGTCCCTCTCTCCCTCCCTCCTCTCTCTCTCTCTCTCTCTCTCTCTCTCTGGCCTCTCTGTCTCTGTCTCTCTCTCCCTCCCTCCCCTCTCTCTCTCTCTCTCTCTCTGTCTCTCTCTCTCTGGCCTCTCTGTCTCTCTCTCTCTCTCCCTCCCTCCTCTCTCTGTCTGTCTCTCTCTCTCTCTGTCCCTCTCTCTCTCTCTCTCTCTCTCTCTCTCTGGCCTCTCTGTCTCTGTCTCTCTCTCCCTCCCTCCCCTCTCTCTCTCTGTCTCTCTCTCTCTGGCCTCTCTGTCTCTCTCTCTCTCTCCCTCCCTCCTCTCTCTGTCTGTCTCTCTCTCTCTCTGTCCCTCTCTCTCTCTCTCTCTCTCTCTCTCTCTCTTTATACTCTCTCTCTCTCGCTCTCTGTCCTCTCTCTATCTTTCCATCTTCCTCTTTTGTTGTCCCCTTCAGAAAGCAGTCTTTAAAAAGTCTCTCTCTCATTCTTTTTTCTTTCCAGATCCCCAGCATCATCTCTTCTCTCTCTCTCTATCTCCTCTCTCTTCCATCTCTCTTATACATCCATAGGAAATGTAAAAGGTTAGCCTGGTATAAATCTCTCTGTCTATCTCTCTGCCTGCCTCACTCTTCTCTCTGTCTCTGTCTGTCTCTCATGGTGGTGGTGGTAGTGGTAGCGGGTCTCTCTCTCCTCCCTTGTGTCTCTGTCTCTCTTCTCTCTGTGTCTTCTCTGTCTGTCTGTCTTGTCTTCTGTCTGTCTCTGGTGATGGTGGCGAGGTCTCTCTCTGTCCCCTCCCCTGTGTGTCTCTGTCTGTCTGTCTTGTCTTCTGTCTGCCTCTGTCTCTCTCTGGTGATGGTGGCGAGGTCTCTCTCTGTCCCCTCCCCTGTCTGTCTCTGTCTCTCTCTGGTGATGGTGGCGAGGTCTCTCTCTGTCCCCTCCCCTGTGTGTCTCTGTCTGTCAAACTGACTCAGTCATGTCAATCAGATGAATGCATTGCTGCATGTTTTATTCCCCTCTGCCAGTCAGCATCCTCTCCATGGAGACCAGCATTCAGTATGTCAAATTGAATTTTTGTTTCGCATTATGTGTGTCAGAAAGAGGTGTGTGTGTGTGTGTGTGTGTGTGTGTGTGTGTGTGTGTGTGTGTGTGTGTGTGTGTGTGTGTGTGTGTGTGTGTGTGTGTGTGTGTGTGTGTGTGTGTGTGTGTGTGTGTGTGTGTGTGTGTGTGTGTGTGTGTGTGTCTCTCTCTCAATGCGTGTGTGTGCGTGCGCGAGTGTGACCTCATTTAAATACACTTTATTTCAACCAATACCATTTATTTCCTTTCTGCTCATATAGCTGGAATTGCATTACAGAAACAAAGCACAATATTTGTTGTCAACTTATGTATGCAGTAATGGATATTAATGTGTCAGCACTTGAATATTTCAGTGCCGCGGCCTCTCAGCACATGGGGCTGTGTTTCCTCGCCACGTTGCACAAATTAAACTGTCCCGCATGGTGAGTTGTAACCACGCTTGGAGACCAATGAATAATCACCCCCCATTCCCCCCGAAACCCCAGCTGAATTAGTGCAGTTTTAACTTAACCACTTAAACCCCAGCATCTTTATTGTGGGAAAAGCTTCAGCAGAAAATAGCTGATTGACAAGCGGTGTGAGCTTGCCGATCGGCTATTTTGAGCAAACGCTTTCCCCACAACAACAGAAAACAGAAAATACACTGGTATAGAGCCCTGAGGGACTCTGTTCAGTGGGCCTTAAGTGGTTAAAGCAAAACAGTAGGCTGCACACACAAACTAGACACAAACCGTGTGTGCATGGCGCCCTGCTCCTAACACATAGCAGCAAATAAGCAGCATTACTATTTACATTTCACAGTAGTGGTTCCCAACCTTGCGTGCGTGCGTGCGCGCGTGCGCGTGTGTGTGTGTGTGTGTGTGTGTGTGTGTGTGTGAGAGAGAGAGAGAGAGAGATAGTGAGTGAGACAAGATTTGACTAACATCCTTAGAGTATATATTAATTTAAGACGTCACAGAGAGGAAACACTGAAGCGCAATGGACATGGTGGCCGAAAGTGGTATTGCAGCTTCGAGCGGCATTGGGCCTTACGTGAACGCACTGGCTCGCGCTGCGAGCCAATACACAACGGCGGCGCTCGTTCATTACACGCTCGCACATGCACGCACGCACGGTACTCGTTCAGGTTTTCGGCCCGGCACGTTCACATATGGCCCAATTCCATCCCAGAATGCACTCTGTTCCATTCCCGGAAGAAGGGGTGAACTCGCCTCATGCGCTGGGTGAGAAAGTGCAAGTGGATGGGTGTGTTGTATATTGGTGTCAGCAGGTGTTGGGTAATGAGCTGTAGCTGTTGAAGGCAGGTCGTGTGTTGTTTGTTGTGTTGTTTTGAACCCTCTTACGGCTCCGTTCTTTTTGTCCCTGAGCAGACGACTTTGAGGGCGGCGACCAGCGGCTGCTGTGACTTAGTGATACTATTATAGAGTGTCTCTGTCTCGGGTTGTGCAGCGTGTGTGTGGTGTGCCCGTCTCTGGGCAGTGAGGGGATAGAGCAGAGGCATGACGATCCCCTGGTCTGGCTTCTGGTAGGCTGCTATCAAGTTCTGGATTTTCCGGAAATATCGCTTCTGCACACCGGGCGCGGTCTGAAAGAGAGACGGACAGGAAGGTGTATACGTGCACTGATCACCGTCCCCACGCCAAACGCCCACAGGGGACGTACGGCATGCACGGCAGGACAGTTTTGCCTTAATGGATACAGAGATACACTGTGAATACAAAATGGCTCCCTTTTCACTGTCACTTTGCTAGTGGTTTTCCATTTGAATTCAAAGCTAGGGAATCATGCGTGACAGTTCTGCTGTCTTCTGGACTATGTCCTTACTATCACTAAAGCTAAAAATACTAATTACCACCACATGTACAAAGATGGTGGTAGAAGCTACTGGGAGGACTGAGACAGTTATTTCACCCTTTGTGTTTTCACCTTTAGTTTAATGTTTTATGATCTGTGTAGTTGCTTTGCCCTCCTCGTCTTTGTTTCTCATTTGTTCATGCTGTAGGTCTCTGGGAGGTTGGTGAATTCATCAGAATGATTGGGGCGCACCTGGTCCCAGTGTTCACTGCCTTTAAAAACCCTGCCTCTCTGGCCTGCAGGCTTTTCAGTTCATTTGCTTTGCGTCTCATGCACTCCTTACAACATTTTGCAATTATGGATAATGATTAATCAGTTCACTTTATGTCACAACTAACTTTCTACAGCAATGTGTTACTACTTACTTGCAGTCTGAACTGCCTCACCAACTGCTTTTTACACATTTTAGTTGTGTAGCAGACCGTGTGTTTAAAAGAAAATCTAATGCATTCATATCCACTTCGACTCAAAAGTACTCCATTCTCACACCGTGTAAAATAAAATCAACATTTGTTTTCCGAGCGTGAACGCAGTTGCAACAGCACAATAATTGATCAATGAAATAGTATTTACTCCTTCGGTTTGAGTTAAGTATAAAGCGTAGTGGGGTAATGCCTTATTTTGTTTGCCTCGTAGAGTTAATCTTCAGGCTATAACAAGGGCTTTCGCAGTGAAATTGGATCTATTGTGTTTTCCCACTGCTAAGCTGCTGTGTTCTCCTCGCTGGCTCTCAGCAGGGCTTTAAAGATTGCCTAATGCGTCGTACTCGCTGCGGGAATAATGTTACATATTTTGATCTTTAAACATTTTTTTTTGGGGGGGGGGGGGGGGGGGGGGGTGAATATGTCTTTAAACAATACTTATGTGTGTTCTTCTCCAGTTAATTCTCACGGCACAACAATGTCACAGAGTTTCCTGTTCCGCTTAATAGAACCGAGTAAATTGCAAACTGCAAACTTTGCCCCTGTGTTTCTAAAAGGCAATCTTTCCACAGGCATAAACAAGATAAGTTAGAAGACACATTACAGATGCCATCTTGAAGACAAAAAATAAACAAGTAAAGTTTATCATTAAATATTTCCCAATGAAATTACGGAAGTGTAGAAAAGTATTAAGATTGTATCAAGTTATCTGCGATCCTCTAGAAACAACCATAATATGTTTTCATTTTGGGCCACTATCAATCACCGGAAGTGGAGGTGTCGTATTTGAGCACCTGTGTGAATATCAAATTGGGTTTTGAAGACCTTTAGAAATCATTTGTAATACAAATGGCTGAATATTGATATTTTCTAAAGCACCACACTTTGAATCCTTCCCTCATTCACGGCCATCGCCATAACGTTACCTCTGTTTCCCCAGAACATTTCATTAAAGTGATTGATGTCCCACATGAATAATGTAAGCTGTTATTGGGCTTGTGGGTGGAAATTGGTTGTAATTCGGGTGTTTGGGCTCTCTTCCGTTGGCGCTGTCAGTACCAGTGAGGGGACCAGAAATGTACTTACAGAAACATCTAACTTAGTTGTCAACCTGAGACACAGTCCTCTGATGTTTCTGTGTGTACTCACACCTCTGGGGTGTTTGCCAGATCTCAGTGCTCAATTACATATCCCATCAGAAACGCTGTCAAACGTGATTCTTCACTTCCCGTCGGCGCTGTGTATTTATTAATGCAGATGCTATGCTAGGCTTCTCCCATATCAGAGAGAGAGAGACGAGCTGGAGGAGTGGTATCTCCATCTTGCCACTAAAAGAAAGCAGCGTGTGAACCCATTTGTCACTTCTGTCAGTCCTCAAACGCTTGGCCTTAAATTCATACGGTAGCTTGCTGAATTTGTTTTTGCGCTGACACAACCTCTGTTTTCTCCTGTCTGTGGTACATGTTGTGTGACAGATGGGGTGGAACACAAGGCACGCTCTTTTGGGTTAGTGGAGTTATTGTGTTTTGGTTTTTCGAGGTAGCCTATATACGTAATTACAGAAAAAAGGTGCATAAAAGGAAATGTGAACTGTCTCACTTCTATTGCCCAGGAGCCTGCCTCGTCCAGGTAGATTCTGTACGTGTAGACGTATCCATTGCACCTACACACACACACACACACACACACACACACACACACACACACACACACACACACACACACACACACCACACCACACCACACCACACCACACCACACCACACCACACCACACCACACCACACCACACACCATAACAGCGAGATGAAGTTTGCAGTTTAACCCTACTGTGAGTAGAAAAGCCCCCTGCAGATCTGAACTCATTTCAAAACAAACAGAAGGCTTGATTTGGACTCTCAGACACTGTTTGGTTTTAATGCTCGAATGGAAGTATTGTGTGTGTGTGTGTGTGTGTGTGTGTGTGTGTGTGTGTGTGTGTGTGTGTGTGTGTGTGTGTGCCTGTGAAATGCTCATATGTACAGAACTAGCACTTGAACACATCCAGTGGTGAACTCAGTATTATTTACTATATCGTGTGCGGGATCATTCATTTTCAGCCTCACCCAGCTGATGGCTGCTCAGATGGTCATGATCGGCTGAAGAAGGTAATTGTCTTGCTCATGCATGAGACATTTCAACATGTATGCTGGGCTAGTGACCTTCTGATTAAAAGAGAGCTACGTCTTTGCAAAATGCATTTACTCATGGGGGATACATTTGAGGACATAGGGAATGCGTGAAACACATGTTGTATACTCACAGCACACACAGACAGTACACGCCTGGTACCGAGTCACTGTTTCGCACCAGGTAGCATCCTTCTCGGCCGTCCTGCGCTAGGCGCATCTCTCCTTCGTCCATGCCGATGTCTCCATGGTACACAGACAAGTCGTCCATCGTCACAACCTTTATCCAGAGGCCGAGTTAGTTGCAGTCCGATCCGGTCAGGCTCTGGAACACACCAGGATCACGCTGAAGGCAAAGCTGTTCGGTACCACGCTTGGCAGTCAGTAAGTAAACCTGAGATCTAGCAAGTAAACTTTATGATTGTTCCACTCCCTCTGCAATGCTCTCTGTCTCTGTCTCTCTCTCTCTCTCTCTCTCTCTCTCTCTCTCTCTCTCTCTCTGTCTGTTTCTGTGTGTCTCTCTTCCACACTTTTTGCTCCCCCCCTCTGTCTCGCTGGCCTACACAGATACACACGCACGCACGCACGCACGCACGCACGCACGCACGCACGCACGCACGCACGCACGCACGCACGCACGCACACACACACACACACACACACACACACACTGTCTGCTTGGTGCATACTCTATACATCTCAGGAAATGGGTACGCTTCAACAGGAAGAACCTTCAAAAGAATCGTAACTGAATATTCACACAAAGGAGGATATATGAAAAAAAGCCACTTCAGCCCCTATTGTACAGGAAAGACTATTCTACGTACAGTTGTCATGCTTGTAGCGTAATCACCTCCAGGCTACACTGCGTTTTACCCAACAGGAAGCCTGCTTTTTTCCACTGCAGTGTCCATAAATTGAGTTTAATAGTTTTGCTTTCTAAATATGAAACTATTGACGCAAAACCCTTCCCATTATCTTCGCCGTGTGAAAAGTAGCATTCCTGGCGTGGCTTTATGTAGATTTAACGTCTTACTACGTTGTTTAGGTTGAAGAAAGGATTTTGCATATCGTCATGCTGTGCTGTTTGTTTGTCATGTATGTTTCTTCATGATTTAATGCCCTACTTCACCAATACAAGTGTGTTGCACAAAAGTAGTTAAGTAATGTTGTGAGCTTGTATAGGTCGGTATAATAATGTTTATAAAATTATAAAAAGGAACGGTTTTTGTCATGCAATGTTCAGGGGTCATCGCCAAGCTGGCTTGTAGTGGACATTTTTGTCAAAATTCTATTTTTGCCATAGACATACAAAATGAGTTGACAAGTTGACAACACATATTAAGAGCTAGCCCTAAATAACCATTATGGAACAAAATGGACCCGCATTTGGTAAAATTTAATTTTTACACACTCAGAGTTAAGTGGGTCCTTCCAAATCAAACGTTAGAAAACCACTGTCATACATATTCTGAGGAGAACCTGGAGACTGACATTCAGTAATTGGGTCTTAAAAAGAACATCATGTTATGTAAAAAAATAAAAAATCGATTTTGCGACGGACAAGGCCAAGTCTTGCCATGGACATTTTGTCCGTGTACAGACACATTTATGACTCCTGTCAATGATATGCAGACCAAGGTTTGACTGCTGATTTCCTGCATATGATGTGTGATGTTTATTGGTTACCCTTGACCACACGACCACACCGCAGTACTCAAGGACATCCCGTTGACTTTAACACTGATGAGCGGTTTAATGAAGCCAGGGTTCCATTATCTAATAACACTAAAAGCCTTTCTCAATGTCTGTCTTGTGAGTTGGACATTCTTACTTTTTTTAATTAATAAAATGTAATTTTGTCCAATCTGTATGGAGTATGTTAATACTGTAATAATACAAAATATAAATCACTTGTGCAGGAAACCAGGTTCCTAGAATACACTGACACCACGCTAGACAGGAACGCCCAAAAACGTCACATCCGGTTTTAGCCTGGGGTAAGAATTTTCTATGGCTGCCAATGCAACTTGGTCCAATCCTTAATCACATACGGACAAACATCTATGCCGATGCTATCTAACTTGCGGAGGTAGCGTGCCTTGTCCACGGGCAACAGATCTTTCAACGTATGGCATTGCAAATACGTTTGATAATCGCTACTCTGCTCAATATTGTTTTGAAAATGCAGCAAATTGCATTGCAGTGAACGAGCGCAAATCACAACTTCCCCCGGTTGTGGGCGGAGTCACAGTTTGAGGCGCTGTTTACGCGCCGTGGTGTCAGTGTATAGGGAAGTTACATAGTGCAGCTTTAACCACTGCTTAAGCCAATGCAGATCTGCTCTTTTCTAGGGATGCACTGTTTGGAAAATTCTGGGCTGATAGTGATTTTAAAGTTTAAAAATAGCAATTTGGCTGATAGCCGATGCATGCTGGTTTGTTTGTTTGTTTGTTTGTTGTTATTCATTCCCCCTTTGTGCCAGGAAAAGGACTCCAGTACATTTTCTTTTATTTATTTATTTGCCTTTTTTTGGTGGAAATGGATGCCTATGACTCACCCATGCATGTAATAATATAGGCGCGCTAGATTAAAAGTGCCAGTTTTAAACTCGGGCATCTCTCTTGTTGATTGGTTGGATTTGCATTCAGGATTTGTGCCTCTTGTCTGTCTGCAAAGATTATTCACACAGCCAGATGCTCCTGTAGTGACCCGCGGCTCTTGACTTAAACCGACAAGGTTAACTCTGTGATTGTTGGCCTGCCGGTTTAAAAAAAAATCACAAAACATTCATTGGACTCTTTTTGTGTCATTGTTATTCTGCTCATGACTCATCATTCGTGTCGGGGCCATTTCTCCCCAGGCTCTGACAAATAATGAGCTGCACTCACAATCCCACCACATCTGTGGCACTACAGTGCCACCCAGTGGACGAGCAATGTAGAGCAATGTGTCTAGAGGAACCTCATGAGCTTTTGTGTTGTATTTTTCCAACAGACCAATGGTGAATGCTTCTGAATGTTGCTTCTTATTCTTCTGTAAGTGTGTTCTTTATTGGGTTCCATTTGTACTCTCTCAGATATAAATCACCAGTGAGGATTTTATATATTGTGGTCCCAGAGATAAAGATTTGTATCAAATGGGAGCCCTCGGCCTAAATGCATATCAAACTGGAGGTCTTTTAAATCCAAAATGTTGAGAATCACTGAACAAGAATATACACAGGGCATATAGCAGTGGCGGCCATGTTGTGGTGCCACAGATAGAAAACCCTTGAGTTTTCGCAACCCATATAGAGATTTCAGGGGAAAAAAAATTGTTTTACCAGTATATAAATTATTTTAAGCCTGGAATCAAGGCATCCAGTCTCCTGGTGAATCATGTCATGACCATAACACATTTGATTCTGTGTAAAAAAAAAAAAAGTATATTTGAAATTTAAATATAGTATATAATTCAAATAATATTTGAATTAATATTTGTATTATAAACAATCAAAAATGTTTTATGGTTATGATTCACCAGGAAACTGGATGGCTTGGTTAATTCCAGGCTTTAAATAATAAATATTTTCGGAAATCCATCTGTGGCACCACAAAATGGCCGCCAACTGCTATATGCCCTGCCCATATTATTCAAGATGTTATCACACCAGAGTCAATAGGATATATACGCTGGAAAACTCTCTTCTCGGGTATCAATTCAACTCTCCCATATACCTGCCAGGGACTGTGCTAATAGCCGGAGGAGCTCACAGAGACACTGGCCAGGGTCAATGCAGAATGAGACCAATCCATAGTGGACACTGATAACAGGCTGAGATACTGTACACACATCGATTAACCAGCAACTCCTTCAGGCCTGAATGTCAACTGGACTGAGGCCTTTTCCACCAAAAATAAAATTGGTTCTAGAACCGGCTACAAGATTCTTGGAAACTCAGTGTTTTCACGGAACCGGTGGCCATTTTTTGGTTCCAGTTCCGAACCAACTTTTAGGGTTCTAAAACAATACATTTTCAGTGGAAACACTCAATATTAAGCGGATAAAATGAAATGTGTTATAAGTTATAACAGTGGTTCTTAATGGGAAACTTCACCCTTTTTGCAAAAAGATATATGTTAATGACGTTTAGAAGATTTAGAACACTTTCCTGGGGGTCTTTATGTGCTCACTTACTTCCTGGACTACATGTTGACTTGTCTCGTAAAACAGCCCTCCCCCTATCCACAAGGAGGAGCAGTGCAAAAAAGCATTATGGGAATTGTAGTCCAGGAAGGAAGTGAGCCCAGTGTCGATGACATCAGAGACACTGGGCTCCCTGCTAAAATCAAAAATATCTAAAACCACGCATAAAGACCCCAGGAAAGTGTCCCTTTAATGGTGGAAAAAAGTACTCACATTTTGTACTTAAGTAAAAGTATCAATACTGCAATATAGAACTACAATACAATTTAGAAAATAGATGATCTACAAGCTTGCAATGTGATGATGTGATGGGCTGTAGTATGTTTTGTAATAATAATAATAATACAATTTACAAAGTAACTATAGTAACTGAAGTTTTCAAATAAATGTAGTGGAGTAAAAGTACAATATTTGGATCAGAGATGTAGTGGAGTAGATGAAAAGTTATTGGAAATAGTAAAGTAAAGTACAAATACCTCAAAATTGTACTTAAATACAGCACTTAGCTGTAAGTATAAGTACTTAAGTAAGTAGTTACTTAATTCCAACTCTTTTGGCTCTGCAGGGCATGGTGCACCCCTGTCAATAGTTTCTTTCCAGTTTCCATCCACAGCACCTCTGAATTACATTGTTACTTTATATCACCTTATAATTATGTCATATTACGGTATACGGAAATATGTAAATCTTTCCCCCTAAGATACAGTATGTCACAAGAAAAACGTATATATCCATTTACATTAGGACAGATTGAAAATAACTTTATACTTGGGGGGGGCAGATCTACAGTAGAAGCTCACAACAGATTTGTTGTAGATGGGAAAATAACTCATCAAGTACAATGGAATTCAGGTCCATTTGCCTATAAGTGATTAAACTGAATTGATACTCAACATTCCAAATATTATTAAAGTATTCTGCGACACCCCTGAACTTGTGTCACAGCGCAGTGGTTCTCAAAGTGTGGTCTACCGTCTGCAGGTTTCACATGGTCCCCAGCAAAAGTAGTAAACATAATATCACAAATTGATTTTAACCACTTTTTATCCATTTAGGGGAGAATGGGGTAAAGATGAGCCAGCACCTTTATCTAAGATTCTAGAAAACTGTGTTGTCATGTGACCTTAGATCTAGTAAGAAATTAATCCATCATTTTCTCCTGGCTGTGAAGTTGGGAAGCGCATATTTGTTTGTTTTTTGACAAATCAGGTAGAATGACTGTTATAACAAATACAATTTACCCAGGTCTAAAATGTAATATCATACATGCTGGTGATTTGCCAATGGATAAAACCATGTGAATAATCTAGCAAAGAAATTGTCTGAAGTATTATTAATGTATTGTCTTTTTTTTTTTTCTAAAATGGTGGCTGTGGGTAAAATTAACCAAATGTCCAGGGTTAAATTGACCCAATTTCCCTAATATGAAATACTATATTTTTTTATTGTCTATATGCTATACTCAGATTATGCTGAATGATCTTTCACTTTATACATGCTCATTTAAGAGTATGTATTGCAATATTGTATTAACAATTGCAAATATTAAAAGGTTCTGAATAACAAACAACTTTATTTAATTGGCTTTATATTGTTTCATTAATAAATAAACAAATAATTAATTTGCTAAAGGGACTTACCACTTGACTTGGATCAACTTGGACAATTTGAGCCACATGACCACTTTTCAGTCATATTTTCATGGCCCTTTGTCATAGATGCTTCTCGTGATTGCAATTGACAGAGAAGACATGCTGAAATAAGGGTAGATCTTTAGATTTCACTGCCATCTCATTTTGCCTTGCTTAGTTCCAGGACAAAAAGTGGCTCATCTTACCCTGTTTTCCCCTATATATGGAGCTCACATGTTTCACTTTGTGCCATGCCGCGAGCCTGTCCATCTGCTAATACTTAAAATATTTGAAATGTTTGGAAAATCCTCTCCTCTGGGGATCCCTGGCATTTTCATATGGACGGCCTGTGGCTAAATACAGATCAATTTGGGGTCCTTGACAGACAAAGTTTGAGAACTACTGCTCTGGGCTGGGGTGCCACAGCACCCTGCAAACCCACATATGCAAAGGCCATTAGCGTGAGATTATGATATCTGGACGCGTGTGCGTGCGTGTGCGTGCGCGTGCGTGAGTGTGAGAGACTAAGAGGGTGATTTAGCACCCATCTGCCCAGTGCTGCATCGTGCCAGCGCTGCAGTAATCCTCTGCTCTCATCCACAGGTGGACAGTAGGCTCACATACGGAGTACAGACCCAGCTTGTGGGAAGAAAACACGCACATTGTTAACAGCTAGCGTGATGCTCCCCGAAGAAAATAAAAATAGAACATTTCTAGAATCTCACTCCTCGGCCAACAGCATCAACCACTTTAAGCCTTATTATATACAACGAAATGTAAAAAAAAAAAAGAAATGTCACACATTTTCTAAAACTTTATAGTGAAAAGTTCCAAGCTTGCAGCTTGTGAGCTTTGTCCTGTAGATCTATAATTTTAGCTACCCTCGGCTTCACCCACCCCGCCCCCCCCACTCCCTCAAAAAAATACATTTGCTTACAGTAATTACATGCCTAAAAAAGGCCATCCATCAAGACATAGAGATTGGTATTATAACAGAGATTTATTTCTTTTTTCTCTCCTTAAAATAACGTATAAAATGTGATACATGTATTATCTGTGGTGATTGTAGGACTTTTTACAGGACAATATACACGTTACAAGTTACATCAGCACACAATCTCTCAGGTCAAAGAGACAGCAGACACATATATGTAGTAAAGGACAGGAGTGGTTAAATAACGTCCCTATATATCAATATTAGACTCTAGTGTGCTCCTGCCCTCGATGTGCTCCTGAAGTATTTGACTCGGTCAATCATTCCTAACAGCCACGTCAGACCCCTGGCCCTTGTCTTGTTGGGTCTGTGCAGTCATAGTGTTTGTTTATGTTTAGTTTGGACACGCTCATTCATTAATGTCGACAGCACTGCATGCGTTCGCTTTCACTGAATCAACGCATTCTCACTTTCATAGTTCAGTATGACTGTTCAGTATGACTGTCATAGACAGCATTTATTTGGCTTTTAAAGAGAGTGTAGATGTTTTTGGGTGTAAGTGATATTTTTTGGTTTAATCTTAATTTAACAAAACAAACACTATATTTGGATACAGTGTTTGTTTGATAACAGGGGTATTCTTGTCCTTAGTAAACAAAAGGTGGAGAGAACCCATTTATCAGCTTCCAGTGTTCCATATAATTTAGGCAGTTGCAATTTCACATATTTGTCCCGTATCCTGTATGCTCTGTCCTCATGGGATGAAATTGTATTTTCTGTTTTCTAAATAGCTGGAGAGACAGGGAGACCATGTTACCGAACAAACATTTATAGCAATGATTATTAATACAGAGCTATACAGAGAACAAAGAAATATCACTGCTGTATAAATTGCATAAAGTGTTTGTTCAGTACTAGGCCTATCAGGGTAGCCTGGCTAATAAGCCAGACTCAAATCACAAAATCTGCCGGCAGGCAATTTCTTTTTGCCAACGGCTGATTCGGTCTGGCTTATTAGCCAGGCTACTATCAGGGTTCTCCCCGACGCCCATCTCTCCATCTCTTTAGTAAACAGAAATTATATTGTCAGGTTGGGATATACCACTGGGATATACCACTAGATGTTACTGAACAAACAAACAAACACCATAGCAATTAATTAATCATTGCTATCAGAATATAAACCTTTTAACACAAACATTTGTTTATAAAAAAAAATCCCGTTTGTTGAAGTATTCATTTGCTCAAACCCCCAACATGTGCAACTAATTGTATCGTGTTGTATTCTCCAGTGAGACAGTTTTAGGGATGTCCGGGGGAATCCACGATAGCCAGGTCCTTCAGGTCACTGAGTTTCCTGGAGAAGGAGCTCAGTCTGGTACTGAAAGAGCCTCTCTTGTGGCCGCTGGCCTCGCTCGCGGGCCTCGCGCACGCACACAGGTCCTTGCACAGGCCCCCCAGTCGTCCCCGAAAGTGGTTCCCGATGAAGCAGTAAAGCACAGGGTTGATGGCCGAGTTGGAGAAGCCCAGGCACAGGGTGAGAGGGGTGAGGGTCCGGGTGGTCCAGTCCACCCAGCAGCCCTCCACAAGGCCCTGGTCCTTCAGCACGTCCAACAGGGTGACGCAGTGGAAGGGGAACCAGCACAGGAAGAACGCCAGCACCACGGCCGCTACGGTCCACAGCACTCTCTCCAGGCCGCGGCCCTCCAGGGGCCTACCGCCGCTGGAGCCGGGGCCGCTGCAGGAGGGGGTGGGTGGTCTCTCCTGAGGCTCTGGTGATTTACTGCCTGGGAGAGGAGCTCTGTCCGAGGGCCCCGGAGGCCGGCGGCCGCCCCCCAGCCCAGAGTCTCCCAGTAGATGTCTGCCGATCACGCAGTAGCAGGAGGAGATGACCACCAGGGGCAGCAGGAAGCCCAGGACCATCTTCATCAACACCAGGCCCAGAAACCAGCCCTGATCGGGATACAGTATCACACAGGCCTCCACCCCCGACTCCGGGTGGGGGTGCGTGGCCCTCAGAGCCAGGGTGGGGGCCGAGCTGGCACACGCCAAGACCCACACCAGGACGCAGGTGAGCCGCGCGCGCTTGGGGTCCCGCGCGCTCTGCGAGCGGAGTGGGTGCACGATGGCCAGGTAGCGGTCCATGCTCATGCAGGTGATGAAGAAGATGGAGGCGTAGAGGTTGAGGCTGAGGATACCGCCGCACACCTTGCAGGCCAGCCAGCCGAACGGCCACTGGTAGCCTCGCGAGTAGTAGACGGCCCACAGTGGCAGGGAGAGCAGAAACAGCAGGTCTGACACGCACAGGTTCAACATGAACGTGTTGGCCACAGTCCTCCGCGCGCCGGAGCTGCCGCGTGCCAACACGCACACCGCCAGCGCGTTGGCCACGGTGCCCAGTACGCAGATGACGCTGTAGAGGGCGGGGATGAGGGTGGCGAGCGGAAGGCCGTGCCAGCCCGGGCAGAGGGGCGCGGGAGCCGCGGAGGCGTTGGCGTAGGCGGGGAGCTCCGTGGAGGAGTACGGAGGCGAGGAGGAGTTCATGGCAGAGGGGTCGCTGGAGACGGCCATCTTGATACGGACTTCAGATCATGTGACTTCACCGTCTCCCGTGCTCGCCTTTCCTGGAGAGAAACCCAATGGAAATCAAGCAATCCTTTTATGGATGCAATCGTAAAGCTTGATAGAATGGCCTCCCCAAACACACATGCACATGTAACCCCCCTTACTGACAGACACACACACACACACACACACACACACACACACACACACACACACACACACACACACACTCCGCAATCTACTATTTGCTTAACCGTTTCAATGTTTTGGTGTCTAGATAACAAACTGAAGTAAGGTAAGTGAAGTCATATCCAGGATTAGACAACAGTGAATAACATGTGATCTGATCCAGTAATCTCCCACATAAAATGACTCAATTTACTTGAAAAAATAAAGAAAGAAAGAAACTTTTTACACATACATGAATGGGGCCCGCCCACACTAAGCACTAGAACTTTATGTCTAAAACAATATTTGTCTAATAAAGCTTGCTGTGGATAGCCCTTTACTGTGATTACTGATTCATGTCCAAACGGAACATTCTTTTTTGTGTAACATTATATAACACAGATGCTCCATGTTTTCAGATGATGACACAACCGTTAGATTAATCTCATATTCCAGCATTGTAGGACAGCCTGTGCATGTTGCTTCTGCCTGTGCCTTTTCAGTAATAAAAAAATAGGCGGTTGACTTTGTTTATATTTTCTACTGTATACTGTTATTTGCTGTCTTTTGTGTGATGACTGATTAAATACTCCTATACTACTGAAGTTTGAATCAGGTATTCTGAATGTGTCCCTTCAACTAGTAACTTGCAAGTAACTCCCAATCTTGGCAGATCAAAATGCAAAACCAGCCATTGGAAAATTCTCTATTCTACCTTGAAGAGAAATGTCCCAGTAGTTCCCAGCTTGAAGAGAAATGTCCCAGTAGTTCCCAGCTTGAAGAGAAATGTCCCAGTAGTTCCCAGCTTGAAGAGAAATGTCCCAGTAGTTCCCAGCTTGAAGAGAAATGTCCCAGTAGTTCCCAGCGGCAGTGGAGCTTTTCACAGCGTCCTCGTGTCCATGTCCTGACAGTGTCTGCTCTCCTCAGCTCCTCTGAACGCAGTCCGCATGGCTGGACGTTTAGACCATATCCCCTCTGTGTGTGTGTGTGTGTGTGTGTG